>NC_140987.1:9501268-9542090 GCF_052327205.1 Somniosus microcephalus | reverse complement strand
CTTCTCCTTCTCCTTCTTCTACTTCTTCTGATTCACCCTCCAGACCTCACCTTCTCCTTCTCCTTCTTCTGCTTCTTCTGATTCACCCTCCAGACTTCTCCTTCTCCTTCTCCTTCTTCTGCTTCTTCTGATTCACCCTCCAGACTTCACCTTCTCCTTCTCCTTCTTCTGCTTCTTCTGATTCACCCTCCAGACTTCACCTTCTCCTTCTCCTTCTTCTCCTTCTTCTGATTCACCCTCCAGACTTCACCTTCTCCTTCTCCTTCGTCTACTTCTTCTGATTCACCCTCCAGACTACACCTTCTCCTTCTCCTTCTTCTACTTCTTCTGATTCACCCTCCAGACTTCACCTTCTCCTTCTCCTTCTTCTGTTTCTTCTGATTCACCGTCCAGACTTCACCTTCTCCTTCTCCTTCTTCTACTGCTTCTGATTCACCCTCCAGACTTCACCTTCTCCTTCTCCTTCTTCTACTTCTTCTGATTCACCCTCCAGACTTCACCTTCTTATTCTCCTTCTTCTGCTTCTTCTGATTCACCCTCCAGACTTCACCTTCTCCTTCTCCTTCTTCTGCTTCTTCTGATTCACCCTCCAGACTTCACCTTCTCCTTCTCCTTCTTCTACTTCTTCTGATTCACCCTCCAGACTTCACCTTCTCCTTCTCCTTCTTCTACTTCTTCTGATTCACCCTCCAGTCTTCACCTTCTCCTTCTCCTTCTTCTGTTTCTTCTGCTTCACCCTCCAGACTTCACCTTCTCCTTCTCTTTCTTCTGCTTCTTCTGATTCACCCTCCAGACTTCACCTTCTCCTTCTCCTTCTTCTGATTCTTCTGATTCACCCTCCAGACTTCACCTTCTCCTTCTCCTTCTTCTGCTTCTTCTGATTCACCCTCCTGACTTCACCTTCTCCTTCTCCTTCTTCTACTTCTTCTGATTCACCCTCCTGACTTCACCTTCTCCTTCTCCTTCTTCTACTTCTTCTGCTTCACCCTCCAGACTTCACCTTCTCCTTCTCCTTCTTCTACTTCTTCTGCTTCACCCTCCAGACTTCATCTTCTCCTTCTCCTTCTTCTGCTTCTTCTGATTCACCCTCCAGACTTAACCTTCTCCTTCTCCTTATTCTGTTTCTTCTGATTCACCCTCCAGACTTCACCTTCTCCTTCTCCTTATTCTGCTTCTTCTGATTCACCCTCCAGACTTCACCTTCTCATTCTCCTTCCTCTGCTTCTTCTGATTCACCCTCCAGACTTCACCTTCTCCTTCTCCTTCTTCTGATTCTTCTGATTCACCCTCCAGACTTCACCTTCTCCTTCTCCTTCTTCTGCTTCTTCTGATTCACCCTCCTGACTTCACCTTCTCCTTCTCCTTCTTCTACTTATTCTGATTCACCCTCCTGACTTCACCTTCTTCTTCTCCTTCTTCTACTTCTTCTGCTTCACCCTCCAGACTTCACCTTCTCCTTCTCCTTCTTCTACTTCTTCTGATTCACCCTCCAGACTTCACCTTCTCCTTCTCCTTCTTCTGCTTCTTCTGATTCACCCTCCAGACTTCACCTTCTCCTTCTCCTTATTCTGCTTCTTCTGATTCACTCTCCAGACTTCACCTTCTCCTTCTCCTTCTTCTGCTTCTTCTGCTTCACACTCCAGACTTCACCTTCTCCTTCTCCTTCTTCTACTTCTTCTGAATCACCCTCCAGACTTCACCTTCTCCTTCTCTTTCTTCTGCTTCTTCTGATTCACCCTCCAGACTTCACCTTCTCCTTCTGCTTCTTCTGATTCTTCTGATTCACCCTCCAGACTTCACCTTCTTCTTCTCCTTCTTCTGCTTCTTCTGATTCACCCTCCTGACTTCACCTTCTCCTTCTCCTTCTTCTACTTCTTCTGATTCACCCTCCTGACTTCACCTTCTCCTTCTCCTTCTTCTACTTCTTCTGCTTCACCCTCCAGACTTCACCTTCTCCTTCTCCTTCTTCTACTTCTTCTGATTCACCCTCCAGACTTGACCTTCTCCTTCTCCTTCTTCTACTTCTTCTGATTCACCCTCCAGACTTCACCTTCTCCTTCTCCTTCTTCTGCTTCTTCTGCTTCACCGTCCTGACTTCACCTTCTCCTTCTCCTTCTTCTACTTCTTCTGCTTCATCCCCCTGACATCACCTGCTACTTCTCCTTCTTCTGCTTCTTCTGATTCACCCTCCTAACTTCACCTTCTCCTTCTCCTTCTTCTGCTTCTTCTGATTCACCCTCCTGACTTCACCTTCTCCTTCTCCTTCTTTTGCTTCTTCTGATTCACCCTCCAGACTTCACCTTCTCCTTCTCCTTCTTCTGCTTCTTCTGATTCACCCTCCAGACTTCACCTTCTCCTTCTCCTTTTTCTGCTTCTTCTGATTCACCCTCCAGACCTCACCTTCTCCTTCTCCTTCTTCTACTTCTTCTGATTCACCCTCCAGACTTCATCTTCTCCTTCTCCTTCTTCTGCTTCTTCTGATTCACCCTCCAGACTTCACCTTCTCCTTCTCCTTTTTCTGCTTCTTCTGATTCACCCTCCAGACTTCACCTTCTCCTTCTCCTTCTTCTACTTCTTCTGATTCACCCTCCAGACTTCACCTTCTCCTTCTCCTTCTTCCACTTCTTCTGATTCACCCTCCAGTCTTCACCTTCTCCTTCTCCTTCTTCTGTTTCTTCTGCTTCACCCTCCAGACTTCACCTTCTCCTTCTCTTTCTTCTGCTTCTTCTGATTCACCCTCCAGACTTCACCTTCTCCTTCTCCTTCTTCTGATTCTTCTGATTCACCCTCCAGACTTCACCTTCTCCTTCTCCTTCTTCTGCTTCTTATGATTCACCCTCCTGACTTCACCTTCTCCTTCTCCTTCTTCTACTTCTTCTGATTCACCCTCCTGACTTCACCTTCTCCTTCTCCTTCTTCTACTTCTTCTGCTTCACCCTCCAGACTTCACCTTCTCCTTCTCCTTCTTCTACTTCTTCTGATTCACCCTTCAGACTTCACCTTCTCCTTCTCCTTTTTCTGCTTCTTCTGATTCACCCTCCAGACTTCACCATCTCCTTCTCCTTATTCTGCTTCTTCTGATTCATCCTCCAGACTTCACCTTCTCCTTCTCCTTCTTCTGCTTCTTCTGATTCACCCTCCAGACTTCACCTTCTCCTTCTCCTTCTTCTGCTTCTTCTGAATCACCCTCCAGACTTCACCTTCTCCTTCTCCTTCTTCTACTTCTTCTGATTCACCCTCCAGACTACACCTTCTCCAATCCTTCTTCTACTTCTTCTGATTCACCCTCCAGACTTCACCTTCTCCCTCTCCTTCTTCTGTTTCTTCTGATTCACCGTCCAGACTTCACCTTCTCCTTCTCCTTATTCTACTACTTCTGATTCACCCTCCAGAATTCACCTTCTCCTTCTCCGTCTTCTACTTCTTCTGATTCACCCTCCAGACTTCATCTTCCCCTTCTCCTTCTTCTGCTTCTTCTGATTCACCCTCCAGACTTCACCTTCTCCTTCTCCTTCTTCTACTTCTTCTGATTCACCCTCCAGACTTCACCTTCTCCTTCTCCTTCTTCTACTTCTTCTGATTCACCCTCCAGTCTTCACCTTCTCCTTCTCCTTCTTCTGTTTCTTCTGCTTCACCCTCCAGACTTCACCTTCTCCTTCTCTTTCTTCTGCTTCTTCTGATTCACCCTCCAGACTTCACCTTCTCCTTCTCCTTCTTCTGATTCTTCTGATTCACCCTCCAGACTTCATCTTCTCCTTCTCCTTCTTCTGCTTCTTCTGATTCACCCTCCTGACTTCACCTTCTCCTTCTTCTTCTTCTACTTCTTCTGATTCACCCTCCTGACTTCACCTTCTCCTTCTCCTTCTTCTACTTCTTCTGCTTCACCCTCCAGACTTCACCTTCTCCTTCTCCTTCTTCTACTTCTTCTGATTCACCCTCCAGACTTCATCTTCTCCTTCTCCTTCTTCTGCTTCTTCTGATTCACCCTCCAGACTTCACCTTCTCCTTCTCCTTATTCTGCTTCTTCTGATTCACCCTCCAGACTTCACCTTCTCCTTCTCCTTATTCTGCTTCTTCTGATTCACCCTCCAGACTTCACCTTCTCCTTCTCCTTCCTCTGCTTCTTCTGATTCACCCTCCAGACTTCACCTTCTCCTTCTCCTTCCTCTGATTCTTCTGATTCACCCTCCAGACTTCACCTTCTCTTTCTCCTTCTTCTGCTTCTTCTGATTCACCCTCCTGACTTCACCTTCTCCTTCTCCTTCTTCTACTTCTTCTGATTCACCCTCCTGACTTCACCTTCTCCTTCTCCTTCTTCTACTTCTTCTGCTTCACCCTCCAGACTTCACCTTCTCCTTCTCCTTCTTCTACTTCTTCTGATTCACCCTCCTGACTTCACCTTCTCCTTCTCCTTATTCTGCTTCTACTGATTCACCCTCCAGACTTCACCTTCTCCTTCTCCTTCTTCTGCTTCTTCTGATTCACACTCCAGACTTCACCTTCTCCTTCTCCTTCTTCTACTTCTTCTGATTCACCCTCCAGACTTCACCTTCTCCTTCTCCTTCTTCTGCTTCTTCTGCTTCACCGTCCTGACTTCACCTTCTCCTTCTCCTTCTTCTACTTCTTCTGCTTCATCCCCCTGACATCACCTGCTCCTTCTCCTTCTTCTGCTTCTTCTGATTCACCCTCCTAACTTCACCTTCTCCTTCTGCTTCTTCTGCTTCTTCTGATTCACCCTCCTGACTTCACCTTCTCCTTCTCCTTCTTCTGCTTCTTCTGATTCACCCTCCAGACTTCACCTTCTCCTTCTCCTTCTTCTGCTTCTTCTGATTCACCCTCCAGACTTCACCTTCTCCTTCTCCTTCTTCTGCTTCTTCTGATTCACCCTCCAGACTACACCTTCTCCTTCTCCTTCTTCTACTTCTTCTGATTCACCCTCCAGACTTCACCTTCTCCTTCTCCTTCTTCTACTTCTTCTGATTCACCCTCCAGACTACACCTTCTCCTTCTCCTTCTTCTACTTCTTCTGATTCACCCTCCAGACTTCACCTTCTCCTTCTCCTTCTTCTGTTTCTTCTGATTCACCGTCCAGACTTCACCTTCTCCTTCTCCTTATTCTACTACTTCTGATTCACCCTCCAGAATTCACCTTCTCCTTCTCCTTCTTCTACTTCTTCTGATTCACCCTCCAGACTTGACCTTCTCCTTCTCCTTCTTCTACTTCTTCTGATTCACCCTCCAGACTTCACCTTCTCCTTCTCCTTCTTCTGCTTCTTCTGCTTCACCGTCCTGACTTCACCTTCTCCTTCTCCTTCTTCTACTTCTTCTGCTTCATCCCCCTGACATCACCTGCTACTTCTCCTTCTTCTGCTTCTTCTGATTCACCCTCCTAACTTCACCTTCTCCTTCTCCTTCTTCTGCTTCTTCTGATTCACCCTCCTGACTTCACCTTCTCCTTCTCCTTCTTTTGCTTCTTCTGATTCACCCTCCAGACTTCACCTTCTCCTTCTCCTTCTTCTGCTTCTTCTGATTCACCCTCCAGACTTCACCTTCTCCTTCTCCTTTTTCTGCTTCTTCTGATTCACCCTCCAGACCTCACCTTCTCCTTCTCCTTCTTCTACTTCTTCTGATTCACCCTCCAGACTTCATCTTCTCCTTCTCCTTCTTCTGCTTCTTCTGATTCACCCTCCAGACTTCACCTTCTCCTTCTCCTTCTTCTGCTTCTTCTGATTCACCCTCCAGACTTCACCTTCTCCTTCTCCTTCTTCTACTTCTTCTGATTCACCCTCCAGACTTCACCTTCTCCTTCTCCTTCTTCTACTTCTTCTGATTCACCCTCCAGTCTTCACCTTCTCCTTCTCCTTCTTCTGTTTCTTCTGCTTCACCCTCCAGACTTCACCTTCTCCTTCTCTTTCTTCTGCTTCTTCTGATTCACCCTCCAGACTTCACCTTCTCCTTCTCCTTCTTCTGATTCTTCTGATTCACCCTCCAGACTTCACCTTCTCCTTCTCCTTCTTCTGCTTCTTATGATTCACCCTCCTGACTTCACCTTCTCCTTCTCCTTCTTCTACTTCTTCTGATTCACCCTCCTGACTTCACCTTCTCCTTCTCCTTCTTCTACTTCTTCTGCTTCACCCTCCAGACTTCACCTTCTCCTTCTCCTTCTTCTACTTCTTCTGATTCACCCTTCAGACTTCACCTTCTCCTTCTCCTTTTTCTGCTTCTTCTGATTCACCCTCCAGACTTCACCATCTCCTTCTCCTTATTCTGCTTCTTCTGATTCATCCTCCAGACTTCACCTTCTCCTTCTCCTTCTTCTGCTTCTTCTGATTCACCCTCCAGACTTCACCTTCTCCTTCTCCTTCTTCTGCTTCTTCTGAATCACCCTCCAGACTTCACCTTCTCCTTCTCCTTCTTCTACTTCTTCTGATTCACCCTCCAGACTACACCTTCTCCAATCCTTCTTCTACTTCTTCTGATTCACCCTCCAGACTTCACCTTCTCCTTCTCCTTCTTCTGTTTCTTCTGATTCACCGTCCAGACTTCACCTTCTCCTTCTCCTTATTCTACTACTTCTGATTCACCCTCCAGAATTCACCTTCTCCTTCTCCGTCTTCTACTTCTTCTGATTCACCCTCCAGACTTCATCTTCCCCTTCTCCTTCTTCTGCTTCTTCTGATTCACCCTCCAGACTTCACCTTCTCCTTCTCCTTCTTCTACTTCTTCTGATTCACCCTCCAGACTTCACCTTCTCCTTCTCCTTCTTCTACATCTTCTGATTCACCCTCCAGTCTTCACCTTCTCCTTCTCCTTCTTCTGTTTCTTCTGCTTCACCCTCCAGACTTCACCTTCTCCTTCTCTTTCTTCTGCTTCTTCTGATTCACCCTCCAGACTTCACCTTCTCCTTCTCCTTCTTCTGATTCTTCTGATTCACCCTCCAGACTTCATCTTCTCCTTCTCCTTCTTCTGCTTCTTCTGATTCACCCTCCTGACTTCACCTTCTCCTTCTTCTTCTTCTACTTCTTCTGATTCACCCTCCTGACTTCACCTTCTCCTTCTCCTTCTTCTACTTCTTCTGCTTCACCCTCCAGACTTCACCTTCTCCTTCTCCTTCTTCTACTTCTTCTGATTCACCCTCCAGACTTCATCTTCTCCTTCTCCTTCTTCTGCTTCTTCTGATTCACCCTCCAGACTTCACCTTCTCCTTCTCCTTATTCTGCTTCTTCTGATTCACCCTCCAGACTTCACCTTCTCCTTCTCCTTATTCTGCTTCTTCTGATTCACCCTCCAGACTTCACCTTCTCCTTCTCCTTCCTCTGCTTCTTCTGATTCACCCTCCAGACTTCACCTTCTCCTTCTCCTTCCTCTGATTCTTCTGATTCACCCTCCAGACTTCACCTTCTCTTTCTCCTTCTTCTGCTTCTTCTGATTCACCCTCCTGACTTCACCTTCTCCTTCTCCTTCTTCTACTTCTTCTGATTCACCCTCCTGACTTCACCTTCTCCTTCTCCTTCTTCTACTTCTTCTGCTTCACCCTCCAGACTTCACCTTCTCCTTCTCCTTCTTCTACTTCTTCTGATTCACCCTCCAGACTTCACCTTCTCCTTCTCCTTATTCTGCTTCTACTGATTCACCCTCCAGACTTCACCTTCTCCTTCTCCTTCTTCTGCTTCTTCTGATTCACACTCCAGACTTCACCTTCTCCTTCTCCTTCTTCTACTTCTTCTGATTCACCCTCCAGACTTCACCTTCTCCTTCTCCTTCTTCTGCTTCTTCTGCTTCACCGTCCTGACTTCACCTTCTCCTTCTCCTTCTTCTACTTCTTCTGCTTCATCCCCCTGACATCACCTGCTCCTTCTCCTTCTTCTGCTTCTTCTGATTCACCCTCCTAACTTCACCTTCTCGTTCTCCTTCTTCTGCTTCTTCTGATTCACCCTCCTGACTTCACCTTCTCCTTCTCCTTCTTCTGCTTCTTCTGATTCACCCTCCAGACTTCACCTTCTCCTTCTCCTTCTTCTGCTTCTTCTGATTCACCCTCCAGACTTCACCTTCTCCTTCTCCTTCTTCTGCTTCTTCTGATTCACCCTCCTGACTTCACCTTCTCCTTCTCCTTCTTCTACTTCTTCTGATTCACCCTCCTGACTTCACCTTCTCCTTCTCCTTCTTCTACTTCTTCTGCTTCTCCCTCCAGACTTCACCTTCTCCTTCTCCTTCTTCTACTTCTTCTGATTCACCCTCCAGACTTCACATTCTCCTTCTCCTTCTTCTGCTTCTTCTGATTCACCCTCCAGACTTCACCTTCTCCTTCTCCTTATTCTGCTTCTTCTGATTCACCCTCCAGACTTCACCTTCTCCTTCTCCTTCTTCTGCTTCTTCTGATTCACACTCCAGACTTCACCTTCTCCTTCTCCTTCTCCTTCTTCTACTTCTTCTGAATCACCCTCCAGACTTCACCTTCTCCTTCTCTTTCTTCTGCTTCTTCTGATTCACCCTCCAGACTTCACCTTCTCCTTCTTCTGATTCTTCTGATTCACCCTCCAGACTTCACCTTCTTCTTCTCCTTCTTCTGCTTCTTCTGATTCACCCTCCTGACTTCACCATCTCCTTCTCCTTCTTCTACTTCTTCTGATTCACCCTCCTGACTTCACCTTCTCCTTCTCCTTCTCCTACTTCTTCTGCTTCACCCTCCAGACTTCACCTTCTCCTTCTCCTTCTTCTACTTCTTCTGATTCACCCTCCAGACTTGACCTTCTCCTTCTCCTTCTTCTACTTCTTCTGATTCACCCTCCAGACTTCACCTTCTCCTTCTCCTTCTTCTGCTTCTTCTGCTTCACCGTCCTGACTTCACCTTCTCCTTCTCCTTCTTCTACTTCTTCTGCTTCATCCCCCTGACATCACCTGCTCCTTCTCCTTCTTCTGCTTCTTCTGATTCACCCTCCTAACTTCACCTTCTCCTTCTCCTTCTTCTGCTTCTTCTGATTCACCCTCCAACTTCACCTTCTCCTTCTCCTTCTTCTGCTTCTTCTGATTCACCCTCCAGACTTCACCTTCTCCTTCTCCTTCTTCTACTTCTTCTGATTCACCCTCCAGACTTCACCTTCTCCTTCTCCTTCTTCTGCTTCTTCTGATTCACCCTCCATACTTCACCTTCACTTCTCCTTATTCTGCTTCTTCTGATTCACCCTCCAGACTTCAACTTCTCCTTCTTCTTCTGCTTCTTCTGATTCACCCTCCAGACTTCATCTTCTCCTTCTCCTTCTTCTGCTTCTTCTGATTCACCCTCCAGACTTCACCTTCTCCTTCTCCTTCTTCTGCTTCTTCTGATTCACCCTCCATACTTCACCTTCTCCTTCTCCTTCTTCTACTTCTTCTGATTCACCCTCCAGACTTCACCTTCTCCTTCTCTTTCTTCTGCTTCTTCTGATTCACCCTCCAGATTTCATCTTCTCCTTCTCCTTCTTCTGCTTCTTCTGATTCACCCTCCTGACTTCACCTTCTCCTTCTCCTTCTCCTACTTCTTCTGCTTCACCCTCCAGACTTCACCTTCTCCTTCTCCTTCTTCTACTTCTTCTGATTCACCCTCCAGACTTGACCTTCTCCTTCTCCTTCTTCTACTTCTTCTGCTTCTCCCTTCAGACTTCACCTTCTCCTTCTCCTTCTTCTACTTCTTCTGATTCACCCTCCAGACTTGACCTTCTCCTTCTCCTTCTTCTACTTCTTCTGATTCACCCTCCAGACTTCACCTTCTCCTTCTCCTTCTTCTGCTTCTTCTGCTTCACCGTCCTGACTTCACCTTCTCCTTCTCCTTCTTCTACTTCTTCTGCTTCATCCCCCTGACATCACCTGCTCCTTCTCCTTCTTCTGCTTCTTCTGATTCACCCTCCTAACTTCACCTTCTCCTTCTCCTTCTTCTGCTTCTTCTGATTCACCCTCCTGACTTCACCTTCTCCTTCTCCTTCTTCTGCTTCTTCTGATTCACCCTCCAGACTTCACCTTCTCCTTCTCTTTCTTCTGCTTCTTCTGATTCACCCTCCAGACTTCACCTTCTCCTTCTCCTTCTTCTGATTCTTCTGATTCACCCTTCAGACTTCACCTTCTCCTTCTCCTTCTTCTGCTTCTTCTGATTCACCCTCCTGACTTCACCTTCTCCTTCTCCTTCTTCTACTTCTTCTGATTCACCCTCCTGACTTCACCTTCTCCTTCTCCTTCTTCTACTTCTTCTGCTTCACCCTCCAGACTTCACCTTCTCCTTCTCCTTCTTCTACTTCTTCTGATTCACCCTCCAGACTTGACCTTCTCCTTCTCCTTCTTCTACTTATTCTGATTCACCCTCCAGACTTCACCTTCTCCTTCTCCTTCTTCTGCTTCTTCTGCTTCACCGTCCTGACTTCACCTTCTCCTTCTCCTTCTTCTACTTCTTCTGCTTCATCCCGCTGACATCACCTGCTCCTTCTCCTTCTTCTGCTTCTTCTGATTCACCCTCCTAACTTCACCTTCCCCTTCTCCTTCTTCTGCTTCTTCTGATTCACCCTCCTGACTTCACCTTCTCCTTCTCCTTCTTCTGCTTCTTCTGATTCACCCTCCAGACTTCACCTTCTCCTTCTCCTTCTTCTGCTTCTTCTGATTCACCCTCCAGACTTCACCTTCTCCTTCTCCTTCTTCTGATTCTTCTGATTCACCCTCCAGACTTCACCTTCTTCTCCTTCTTCTGCTTCTTCTGATTCACCCTCCTGACCTCACCTTCTCCTTCTCCTTCTTCTACTTCTTCTGATTCACCCTCCTGACTTCACCTTCTCCTTCTCCTTCTTCTACTTCTTCTGCTTCACCCTCCAGACTTCACCTTCTCCTTCTCCTTCTTCTGCTTCTTCTGATTCACCCTCCAGACTTCTCCTTCTCCTTCTCCTTCTTCTGCTTCTTCTGATTCACCCTCCAGACTTCACCTTCTCCTTCTCCTTCTTCTGCTTCTTCTGATTCACCCTCCAGACTTCACCTTCTCCTTCTCCTTCTTCTACTTCTTCTGATTCACCCTCCAGACTTCACCTTCTCCATTTCCTTATTCTGCTTCTTCTGATTCACCCTCCTGACTTCACCTTCTCCTTCTCCTTCTTCTACTTCTTCTGCTTCACCCTCCAGACTTCACCTTCTCCTTCTCCTTCTTCTACTTCTGCTGATTCACCCCCCAGACTTCATCTTCTCCTTCTCCTTCTTCTGCTTCTTCTGATTCACCCTCCGGACCTCACCTTCTTCTTCTCCTTATTCTGCTTCTTCTGATTCACCCTCCAGACTTCACCTTCTCCTTCTCCTTATTCTGCTTCTTCTGATTCACCCTCCAGACTTCACCTTCTCCTTATCCTGATTCTGCTTCTTCTGATTCACCCTCCAGACTTCACCTTCTCCTTCTCCTTCTTCTACTTCTTCTGCTTCACCCTCCAGACTTCACCTTCTCCTTCTCCTTCTTCTACTTCTTCTTATTCACCCTCCAGACTTCACCTTCTCCTTCTCCTTCTTCTGCTTCTTCTGATTCACCCTCCATACTTCATCTTCACTTCTCCTTATTCTGCTTCTTCTGATTCACCCTCCAGACTTCAACTTCTCCTTCTCCTTCTTCTGCTTCTTCTGATTCACCCTCCAGACTTCACCTTCTCCTTCTCCTTCTTCTGCTTCTTCTGATTCACCCTCCAGACTTCACCTTCTCCTTCTCCTTCTTCTGCTTCTTCTGATTCACCCTTCAGACTTCACCTTCTCCTTCTCCTTCTTCTACTTCTTCTGATTCACCCTCCAGACTTCACCTTCTCCTTCTCTTTCTTCTGCTTCTTCTGATTCACCCTCCAGATTTCATCTTCTCCTTCTCCTTCTTCTGCTTCTTCTGATTCACCCTCCAGACTTCACCTTCTCCTTCTCCTTCTTCTGCTTCTTCTGATTCACCCTCCAGGCTTCACCTTCTCCTTCTCCTTCTTCTGCTTCTTCTGATTCACCCTCCAGACTTCACCTTCTCCTTCTCCTTCTTCTACTTCTTCTGATTCACCCTCAAGACCTCACCTTCTCCTTCTCCTTCTTCTACTTCTTCTGATTCACCCTCCAGATTTCATCTTCTCCTTCTCCTTCTTCTGCTTCTTCTGATTCACCCTCCAGACTTCACCTTCTCCTTCTCCTTCTTCTGCTTCTTCTGATTCACCCTCCTGACTTCACCTTCTCCTTCCCCTTCTTCTCCTTCTTCTGATTCACCCTCCTGACTTCACCTTCTCCTTCTCCTTCTTCTACTTCTTCTGCTTCACCCTCCAGACTTCACCTTCTCCTTCTCCTTCTTCTACTTCTTCTGATTCACCCTCCAGACTTGACCTTCTCCTTCTCCTTCTTCTACTTCTTCTGATTCACCCTCCAGACTTCACCTTCTCCTTCTCCTTCTACTGCTTCTTCTGCTTCACCGTCCTGACTTCACCTTCTCCTTCTCCTTCTTCTACTTCTTCTGCTTCATCCCCCTGACATCATCTGCTCCTTCTCCTTCTTCTGCTTCTTCTGATTCACCCTCCTAACTTCACCTTCTCCTTCTACTTCTTCTGCTTCTTCTGATTCACCCTCCTGACTTCACCTTCTCCTTCTCCTTCTTCTGCTTCTTCTGATTCACCTTCCAGACTTCACCTTCTCCTTCTCTTTCTTCTGCTTCTTCTGATTCACCCTCCAGACTTCACCTTCTCCTTCTCCTTCTTCTGCTTCTTCTGATTCACCCTCCTGACTTCACCTTCTCCTTCTCCTTCTTCTACTTCTTCTGCTTCACCCTCCAGACTTCACCTTCTCCTTCTCCTTCTTCTACTTCTTCTGATTCACCCTCCAGACTTGACCTTCTCCTTCTCCTTCTTCTAATTATTCTGATTCACCCTCCAGACTTCACCTTCTCCTTCTCCTTCTTCTGCTTCTTCTGCTTCACCGTCCTGACTTCACCTTCTCCTTCTCCTTCTTCTACTTCTTCTGCTTCATCCCGCTGACATCACCTGCTCCTTCTCCTGCTTCTGCTTCTTCTGATTCACCCTCCAGACTTCACCTTCTCCTTCTCCTTCTTCTGCTTCTTCTGATTCACCCTCCAGACTTCACGTTCTCCTTCTCCTTCTTCTGATTCTTCTGATTCACCCTCCAGACTTCACCTTCTCCTTCTCCTTCTTCTGCTTCTTCTGATTCACCCTCCTGACCTCACCTTCTCCTTCTCCTTCTTCTACTTCTTCTGATTCACCCTCCTGACTTCACCTTCTCCTTCTCCTTCTTCTACTTCTTCTGCTTCACCCTCCAGACTTCACCTTCTCCTTCTCCTTCTTCTGCTTCTTCTGATTCACCCTCCAGACTTCACCTTCTCCTTCTCCTTCTTCTGCTTCTTCTGATTCACCCTCCAGACTTCACCTTCTCCTTCTCCTTCTTCTACTTCTTCAGATTCACCCTCCAGACTTCACCTTCTCCATTTCCTTCTTCTGCTTCTTCTGATTCACCCTCCAGACTTCACCTTCTCCTTCTCCTTCGTCTACTTCTTCTGATTGACCCTCCAGACTACACCTTCTCCTTCTCCTTCTTCTACTTCTTCTGATTCACCCTCCAGACTTCACCTTCTCCTTCTCCTTCTTCTGTTTCTTCTGATTCACCGTCCAGACTTCACCTTCTCCTTCTCCTTCTTCTACTACTTCTGATTCACCCTCCAGACTTCACCTTCTCCTTCTCCTTCTTCTACTTCTTCTGATTCACCCTCCAGACTTCATCTTCTCCTTCTCCTTCTTCTGCTTCTTCTGATTCACCCTCCAGACTTCACCTTCTCCTTCTCCTTCTTCTGCTTCTTCTGATTCACCCTCCAGACTTCACCTTCTCCTTCTCCTTCTTCTACTTCTTCTGATTCACCCTCCAGACTTCACCTTCTCCTTCTCCTTCTTCTACTTCTTCTGATTCACCCTCCAGTCTTCACCTTCTCCTTCTCCTTCTTCTGTTTCTTCTGCTTCACCCTCCAGACTTCACCTTCTCCTTCTCTTTCTTCTGCTTCTTCTGATTCACCCTCCAGACTTCACCTTCTCCTTCTCCTTCTTCTGATTCTTCTGATTCACCCTCCAGACTTCACCTTCTCCTTCTCCTTCTTCTGCTTCTTCTGATTCACCATCCTGACTTCACCTTCTCCTTCTCCTTCTTCTCCTTCTTCTACTTCTTCTGCTTCATCCCGCTGACATCACCTGCTCCTTCTCCTTCTTCTGCTTCTTCTGATTCACCCTCCTAACTTCACCTTCCCCTTCTCCTTCTTCTGCTTCTTCTGATTCACCCTCCTGACTTCACCTTCTCCTTCTCCTTCTTCTGCTTCTTCTGATTCACCCTCCAGACTTCACCTTCTCCTTCTCCTTCTTCTGCTTCTTCTGATTCACCCTCCAGACTTCACCTTCTCCTTCTCCTTCTTCTGATTCTTCTGATTCACCCTCCAGACTTCACCTTCTTCTCCT
This sequence comes from Somniosus microcephalus, assembly GCF_052327205.1. Taxonomy (NCBI): domain Eukaryota; kingdom Metazoa; phylum Chordata; class Chondrichthyes; order Squaliformes; family Somniosidae; genus Somniosus; species Somniosus microcephalus. The sequence goes on along the minus strand of NC_140987.1, from coordinate 9,527,631 downwards.
TCTTCTGCTTCTTCTGATTCACCCTCCTGACCTCACCTTCTCCTTCTCCTTCTTCTACTTCTTCTGATTCACCCTCCTGACTTCACCTTCTCCTTCTCCTTCTTCTACTTCTTCTGCTTCACCCTCCAGACTTCACCTTCTCCTTCTCCTTCTTCTGCTTCTTCTGATTCACCCTCCAGACTTCTCCTTCTCCTTCTCCTTCTTCTGCTTCTTCTGATTCACCCTCCAGACTTCACCTTCTCCTTCTCCTTCTTCTGCTTCTTCTGATTCACCCTCCAGACTTCACCTTCTCCTTCTCCTTCTTCTACTTCTTCTGATTCACCCTCCAGACTTCACCTTCTCCATTTCCTTATTCTGCTTCTTCTGATTCACCCTCCAGACTTCACCTTCTCCTTCTCCTTCGTCTACTTCTTCTGATTGACCCTCCAGACTACACCTTCTCCTTCTCCTTCTTCTACTTCTTCTGATTCACCCTCCTGACTTCACCTTCTCCTTCTCCTTCTTCTACTTCTTCTGCTTCACCCTCCAGACTTCACCTTCTCCTTCTCCTTCTTCTACTTCTGCTGATTCACCCCCCAGACTTCATCTTCTCCTTCTCCTTCTTCTGCTTCTTCTGATTCACCCTCCAGACCTCACCTTCTTCTTCTCCTTATTCTGCTTCTTCTGATTCACCCTCCAGACTTCACCTTCTCCTTCTCCTTATTCTGCTTCTTCTGATTCACCCTCCAGACTTCACCTTCTCCTTATCCTGATTCTGCTTCTTCTGATTCACCCTCCAGACTTCACCTTCTCCTTCTCCTTCTTCTACTTCTTCTGCTTCACCCTCCAGACTTCACCTTCTCCTTCTCCTTCTTCTACTTCTTCTTATTCACCCTCCAGACTTCACCTTCTCCTTCTCCTTCTTCTGCTTCTTCTGATTCACCCTCCATACTTCATCTTCACTTCTCCTTATTCTGCTTCTTCTGATTCACCCTCCAGACTTCAACTTCTCCTTCTCCTTCTTCTGCTTCTTCTGATTCACCCTCCAGACTTCACCTTCTCCTTCTCCTTCTTCTGCTTCTTCTGATTCACCCTCCAGACTTCACCTTCTCCTTCTCCTTCTTCTGCTTCTTCTGATTCACCCTTCAGACTTCACCTTCTCCTTCTCCTTCTTCTACTTCTTCTGATTCACCCTCCAGACTTCACCTTCTCCTTCTCTTTCTTCTGCTTCTTCTGATTCACCCTCCAGATTTCATCTTCTCCTTCTCCTTCTTCTGCTTCTTCTGATTCACCCTCCAGACTTCACCTTCTCCTTCTCCTTCTTCTGCTTCTTCTGATTCACCCTCCAGGCTTCACCTTCTCCTTCTCCTTCTTCTGCTTCTTCTGATTCACCCTCCAGACTTCACCTTCTCCTTCTCCTTCTTCTACTTCTTCTGATTCACCCTCAAGACCTCACCTTCTCCTTCTCCTTCTTCTACTTCTTCTGATTCACCCTCCAGATTTCATCTTCTCCTTCTCCTTCTTCTGCTTCTTCTGATTCACCCTCCAGACTTCACCTTCTCCTTCTCCTTCTTCTGCTTCTTCTGATTCACCCTCCTGACTTCACCTTCTCCTTCCCCTTCTTCTCCTTCTTCTGATTCACCCTCCTGACTTCACCTTCTCCTTCTCCTTCTTCTACTTCTTCTGCTTCACACTCCAGACTTCACCTTCTCCTTCTCCTTCTTCTACTTCTTCTGATTCACCCTCCAGACTTGACCTTCTCCTTCTCCTTCTTCTACTTCTTCTGATTCACCCTCCAGACTTCACCTTCTCCTTCTCCTTCTACTGCTTCTTCTGCTTCACCGTCCTGACTTCACCTTCTCCTTCTCCTTCTTCTACTTCTTCTGCTTCATCCCCCTGACATCATCTGCTCCTTCTCCTTCTTCTGCTTCTTCTGATTCACCCTCCTAACTTCACCTTCTCCTTCTACTTCTTCTGCTTCTTCTGATTCACCCTCCTGACTTCACCTTCTCCTTCTCCTTCTTCTGCTTCTTCTGATTCACCTTCCAGACTTCACCTTCTCCTTCTCTTTCTTCTGCTTCTTCTGATTCACCCTCCAGACTTCACCTTCTCCTTCTCCTTCTTCTGCTTCTTCTGATTCACCCTCCTGACTTCACCTTCTCCTTCTCCTTCTTCTACTTCTTCTGCTTCACCCTCCAGACTTCACCTTCTCCTTCTCCTTCTTCTACTTCTTCTGATTCACCCTCCAGACTTGACCTTCTCCTTCTCCTTCTTCTAATTATTCTGATTCACCCTCCAGACTTCACCTTCTCCTTCTCCTTCTTCTGCTTCTTCTGCTTCACCGTCCTGACTTCACCTTCTCCTTCTCCTTCTTCTACTTCTTCTGCTTCATCCCGCTGACATCACCTGCTCCTTCTCCTGCTTCTGCTTCTTCTGATTCACCCTCCAGACTTCACCTTCTCCTTCTCCTTCTTCTGCTTCTTCTGATTCACCCTCCAGACTTCACCTTCTCCTTCTCCTTCTTCTGATTCTTCTGATTCACCCTCCAGACTTCACCTTCTCCTTCTCCTTCTTCTGCTTCTTCTGATTCACCCTCCTGACCTCACCTTCTCCTTCTCCTTCTTCTACTTCTTCTGATTCACCCTCCTGACTTCACCTTCTCCTTCTCCTTCTTCTACTTCTTCTGCTTCACCCTCCAGACTTCACCTTCTCCTTCTCCTTCTTCTGCTTCTTCTGATTCTCCCTCCAGACTTCACCTTCTCCTTCTCCTTCTTCTGCTTCTTCTGATTCACCCTCCAGACTTCACCTTCTCCTTCTCCTTCTTCTACTTCTTCAGATTCACCCTCCAGACTTCACCTTCTCCATTTCCTTCTTCTGCTTCTTCTGATTCACCCTCCAGACTTCACCTTCTCCTTCTCCTTCGTCTACTTCTTCTGATTGACCCTCCAGACTACACCTTCTCCTTCTCCTTCTTCTACTTCTTCTGATTCACCCTCCAGACTTCACCTTCTCCTTCTCCTTCTTCTGTTTCTTCTGATTCACCGTCCAGACTTCACCTTCTCCTTCTCCTTCTTCTACTACTTCTGATTCACCCTCCAGACTTCACCTTCTCCTTCTCCTTCTTCTACTTCTTCTGATTCACCCTCCAGACTTCATCTTCTCCTTCTCCTTCTTCTGCTTCTTCTGATTCACCCTCCAGACTTCACCTTCTCCTTCTCCTTCTTCTGCTTCTTCTGATTCACCCTCCAGACTTCACCTTCTCCTTCTCCTTCTTCTACTTCTTCTGATTCACCCTCCAGACTTCACCTTCTCCTTCTCCTTCTTCTACTTCTTCTGATTCACCCTCCAGTCTTCACCTTCTCCTTCTCCTTCTTCTGTTTCTTCTGCTTCACCCTCCAGACTTCACCTTCTCCTTCTCTTTCTTCTGCTTCTTCTGATTCACCCTCCAGACTTCACCTTCTCCTTCTCCTTCTTCTGATTCTTCTGATTCACCCTCCAGACTTCACCTTCTCCTTCTCCTTCTTCTGCTTCTTCTGATTCACCATCCTGACTTCACATTCTCCTTCTCCTTCTTCTACTTCTTCTGCTTCACCCTCCAGACTTCACCTTCTCCTTCTCCTTCTTCTACTTCTTCTGATTCACCCTCCAGACTTCATCTTCTCCTTCTCCTTCTTCTGCTTCTTCTGATTCACCCTCCAGACTTCACCTTCTCCTTCTCCTTATTCTGCTTCTTCTGATTCACCCTCCAGACTTCACCTTCTCCTTCTCCTTATTCTGCTTCTTCTGATTCACCCTCCAGACTTCACCTTCTCCTTCTCCTTCTTCTGCTTCTTCTGCTTCACCGTCCTGACTTCACCTTCTCCTTCTCCTTCTTCTACTTCTTCTGCTTCATCCCGCTGACATCACCTGCTCCTTCTCCTGCTTCTGCTTCTTCTGATACACCCTCCTAACTTCACCTTCTCCTTCTCCTTCTTCTGCTTCTTCTGATTCACCCTCCAGACTTCACCTTCTCCTTCTCCTTCTTCTGCTTCTTCTGATTCACCCTCCAGACTTCACCTTCTCCTTCTCCTTCTTCTGATTCTTCTGATTCACCCTCCAGACTTCACCTTCTCCTTCTCCTTCTTCTGCTTCTTCTGATTCACCCTCCTGACCTCACCTTCTCCTTCTCCTTCTTCTACTTCTTCTGATTCACCCTCCTGACTTCACCTTCTCCTTCTCCTTCTTCTACTTCTTCTGCTTCACCCTCCAGACTTCACCTTCTCCTTCTCCTTCTTCTGCTTCTTCTGATTCACCCTCCAGACTTCACCTTCTCCTTCTCCTTCTTCTGCTTCTTCTGATTCACCCTCCAGACTTCACCTTCTCCTTCTCCTTCTTCTACTTCTTCAGATTCACCCTCCAGACTTCACCTTCTCCATTTCCTTCTTCTGCTTCTTCTGATTCACCCTCCAGACTTCACCTTCTCCTTCTCCTTCGTCTACTTCTTCTGATTGACCCTCCAGACTACACCTTCTCCTTCTCCTTCTTCTACTTCTTCTGATTCACCCTCCAGACTTCACCTTCTCCTTCTCCTTCTTCTGTTTCTTCTGATTCACCGTCCAGACTTCACCTTCTCCTTCTCCTTCTTCTACTACTTCTGATTCACCCTCCAGACTTCACCTTCTCCTTCTCCTTCTTCTACTTCTTCTGATTCACCCTCCAGACTTCATCTTCTCCTTCTCCTTCTTCTGCTTCTTCTGATTCACCCTCCAGACTTCACCTTCTCCTTCTCCTTCTTCTGCTTCTTCTGATTCACCCTCCAGACTTCACCTTCTCCTTCTCCTTCTTCTACTTCTTCTGATTCACCCTCCAGACTTCACCTTCTCCTTCTCCTTCTTCTACTTCTTCTGATTCACCCTCCAGTCTTCACCTTCTCCTTCTCCTTCTTCTGTTTCTTCTGCTTCACCCTCCAGACTTCACCTTCTCCTTCTCTTTCTTCTGCTTCTTCTGATTCACCCTCCAGACTTCACCTTCTCCTTCTCCTTCTTCTGATTCTTCTGATTCACCCTCCAGACTTCACCTTCTCCTTCTCCTTCTTCTGCTTCTTCTGATTCACCATCCTGACTTCACCTTCTCCTTCTCCTTCTTCTACTTCTTCTGCTTCACCCTCCAGACTTCACCTTCTCCTTCTCCTTCTTCTACTTCTTCTGATTCACCCTCCAGACTTCATCTTCTCCTTCTCCTTCTTCTGCTTCTTCTGATTCACCCTCCAGACTTCACCTTCTCCTTCTCCTTATTCTGCTTCTTCTGATTCACCCTCCAGACTTCACCTTCTCCTTCTCCTTCTTCTGCTTCTTCTGATTCACCCTCCTGACTTCACCTTGTCCTTCTCCTTCTTCTACTTCTTCTGATTCACCCTCCTGACTTCACCTTCTCCTTCTCCTTCTTCTACTTCTTCTGCTTCACCCTCCAGACTTCACCTTCTCCTTCTCCTTCTTCTACTTCTTCTGATTCACTCTCCAGACTTCACCTTCTCCTTCTCCTTCTTCTGCTTCTTCTGATTCACACTCCAGACTTCACCTTCTCCTTCTCCTTCTTCTACTTCTTCTGATTCACCCTCCAGACTTCACCTTCTCCTTCTCTTTCTTCTGCTTCATCTGATTCACCCTCCAGACTTCACCTTCTCCTTCTCCTTCTTCTGATTCTTCTGATTCACCCTCCAGACTTCACCTTCTTCTTCTCCTTCTTCTGCTTCTTCTGATTCACCCTCCTGACTTCACCTTCTCCTTCTCCTTCTTCTACTTCTTCTGATTCACCCTCCTGACTTCACCTTCTCCTTCTCCTTCTTCTACTTCTTCTGCTTCACCCTCCAGACTTCACCTTCTCCTTCTCCTTCTTCTACTTCTTCGGATTCACCCTCCAGACTTGACCTTCTCCTTCTCCTTCTTCTACTTCTTCTGATTCACCCTCCAGACTTCACCTTCTCCTTCTCCTTCTTCTGCTTCTTCTGCTTCACCGTCCTGACTTCACCTTCTCCTTCTCCTTCTTCTACTTCTTCTGCTTCATCCCCCTGACATCACCTGCTCCTTCTCCTTCTTCTGCTTCTTCTGATTCACCCTCCTAACTTCACCTTCTCCTTCTCCTTCTTCTGCTTCTTCTGATTCACCCTCCTGACTTCACCTTCTCCTTCTCCTTCTTCTGCTTCTTCTGATTCACCCTCCAGACTTCACCTTCTCCTTCTCCTTCTTCTGCTTCTTCTGATTCACCCTCCAGACTTCACCTTCTCCTTCTCCTTCTTCTGCTTCTTCTGATTCACCCTCCAGACCTCACCTTCTCCTTCTCCTTCTTCTACTTCTTCTGATTCACCCTCCAGACTTCATCTGTTCCTTTTCCTTCTTCTGCTTCTTCTGATTCACCCTCCAGACTTCACCTTCTCCTTCTCCTTCTTCTGCTTCTTCTGATTCACCCTCCAGACTTCACCTTCTCCTTCTCCTTCTTCTACTTCTTCTGATTCACCCTCCAGACTTCACCTTCTCCTTCTCCTTCTTCTACTTCTTCTGATTCACCCTCCAGTCTTCACCTTCTCCTTCTTCTGTTTCTTCTGCTTCACCCTCCAGACTTCACCTTCTCCTTCTCTTTCTTCTGCTTCTTCTGATTCACCTTCCAGACTTCACCTTCTCCTTCTCCTTCTTCTGATTCTTCTGATTCACCCTCCAGACGTCACCTTCTCCTTCTCCTTCTTCTGCTTCTTCTGATTCACCCTCCTGACTTCACCTTCTCCTTCTCCTTCTTCTACTTCTTCTGATTCACCCTCCTGACTTCACCTTCTCCTTCTCCTTCTTCTACTTCTTCTGCTTCACCATCCAGACTTCACCTTCTCCTTCTCCTTCTTCTACTTCTTCTGATTCACCCTTCAGACTTCACCTTCTCCTTCTCCTTTTTCTGCTTCTTCTGATTCACCCTCCAGACTTCACCTTCTCCTTCTCCTTATTCTGCTTCTTCTGATTCACCCTCCAGACTTCACCTTCTCCTTCTCCTTCTTCTGCTTCTTCTGATTCACCCTCCAGACTTCACCTTCTCCTTCTCCTTCGTCTACTTCTTCTGATTCACCCTCCAGACAACACCTTCTCCTTCTCCTTCTTCTACTTCTTCTGATTCACCCTCCAGACTTCACCTTCTCCTTCTCCTTCTTCTGCTTCTTCTGATTCACCCTCCTGACTTCACCTTCTCCTTCTCCTTCTTCTACTTCTTCTGATTCACCCTCCTGACTTCAACTTCTCCTTCTCCTTCTTCTACTTCTTCTGCTTCACCCTCCAGACTTCACCTTCTCCTTCTCCTTCTTCTACTTCTTCTGATTCACCCTCCAGACTTGACCTTCTCCTTCTCCTTCTTCTACTTATTCTGCTTCACCGTCCTGACTTCACCTTCTCCTTCTCCTTCTTCTACTTCTTCTGCTTCATCCCGCTGACATCACCTGCTCCTTCTCCTTCTTCTGCTTCTTCTGATTCACCCTCCTAACTTCACCTTCTCCTTCTCCGTCTTCTGCTTCTTCTGATTCACCCTCCTGACTTCACCTTCTCCTTCTCCTTCTTCTGCTTCTTCTGATTCACCCTCCAGACTTCACCTTCTCCTTCTCCTTCTTCTGCTTCTTCTGATTCACCCTGCAGACTTCACCTTCTCCTTCTCCTTCTTCTGATTCTTCTGATTCACCCTCCAGACTTCACCTTCTCCTTCTCCTTCTTCTGCTTCTTCTGATTCACCCTCCTGACTTCACCTTCTCCTTCTCCTTCTTCTACTTCTTCTGATTCACCCTCCAGACTTCACCTTCTCCTTCTCCTTCTTCTGCTTCTTCTGATTCACCCTCCAGACTTCTCCTTCTCCTTCTCCTTCTTCTGCTTCTTCTGATTCACCCTCCAGACTTCACCTTCTCCTTCTCCTTCTTCTGCTTCTTCTGATTCACCCTCCAGACTTCACCTTCTCCTTCTCCTTCTTCTCCTTCTTCTGATTCACCCTCCAGACTTCACCTTCTCCTTCTCCTTCGTCTACTTCTTCTGTTTCACCCTCCAGACTACACCTTCTCCTTCTCCTTCTTCTGCTTCTTCTGATTCACCCTCCAGACTTCACCTTCTCCTACTCCTTCTTCTGCTTCTTCTGATTCACCCTCCAGACTTCACCTTCTCCTTCTCCTTCTTCTGCTTCTTCTGATTCACCCTCCAGACTTCACCTTCTCCTTCTCCTTCTTCTGATTCTTCTGATTCACCCTCCAGACTTCACCTTCTCCTTCTCCTTCTTCTGCTTCTTCTGATTCACCCTCCTGACCTCACCTTCTCCTTCTCCTTCGTCTACTTCTTCTGATTGACCCTCCAGACTACACCTTCTCCTTCTCCTTCTTCTACTTCTTCTGATTCACCCTCCAGACTTCACCTTCTCCTTCTCCTTCTTCTGTTTCTTCTGATTCACCGTCCAGACTTCACCTTCTCCTTCTCCTTCTTCTACTACTTCTGATTCACCCTCCAGACTTCACCTTCTCCTTCTCCTTATTCTACTTCTTCTGATTCACCCTCCAGACTTCATCTTCTCCTTCTCCTTCTTCTGCTTCTTCTGATTCACCCTCCAGACTTCACCTTCTCCTTCTCCTTCTTCTGCTTCTTCTGATTCACCCTCCAGACTTCACCTTCTCCTTCTCCTTCTTCTACTTCTTCTGATTCACCCTCCAGACTTCACCTTCTCCTTCTCCTTCTTCTACTTCTTCTGATTCACCCTCCAGTCTTCACCTTCTCCTTCTCCTTCTTCTGTTTCTTCTGCTTCACCCTCCAGACTTCACCTTCTCCTTCTCTTTCTTCTGCTTCTTCTGATTCACCCTCCAGACTTCACCTTCTCCTTCTCCTTCTTCTGATTCTTCTGATTCACCCTCCAGACTTCACCTTCTCCTTCTCCTTCTTCTGCTTCTTCTGATTCACCATCCTGACTTCACCTTCTCCTTCTCCTTCTTCTACTTCTTCTGCTTCACCCTCCAGACTTCACCTTCTCCTTCTCCTTCTTCTACTTCTTCTGATTCACCCTCCAGACTTCATCTTCTCCTTCTCCTTCTTCTGCTTCTTCTGATTCACCCTCCAGACTTCACCTTCTCCTTCTCCTTATTCTGCTTCTTCTGATTCACCCTCCAGACTTCACCTTCTCCTTCTCCTTATTCTGCTTCTTCTGATTCACCCTCCAGACTTCACCTTCTCCTTCTCCTTCCTCTGCTTCTTCTGATTCACCCTCCAGACTTCAACTTCTCCTTCTCCTTCTTCTGATTCTTCTGATTCACCCTCCAGACTTCACCTTCTCCTTCTCCTTCTTCTGCTTCTTCTGATTCACCCTCCTGACTTCACCTTGTCCTTCTCCTTCTTCTACTTCTTCTGATTCACCCTCCTGACTTCACCTTCTCCTTCTCCTTCTTCTACTTCTTCTGCTTCACCCTCCAGACTTCACCTTCTCCTTCTCCTTCTTCTACTTCTTCTGATTCACCCTCCAGACTTCACCTTCTCCTTCTCCTTATTCTGCTTCTTCTGATTCACTCTCCAGACTTCACCTTCTCCTTCTCCTTCTTCTGCTTCTTCTGATTCACACTCCAGACTTCACCTTCTCCTTCTCCTTCTTCTACTTCTTCTGATTCACCCTCCAGACTTCACCTTCTCCTTCTCTTTCTTCTGCTTCATCTGATTCACCCTCCAGACTTCACCTTCTCCTTCTCCTTCGTCTGATTCTTCTGATTCACCCTCCAGACTTCACCTTCTTCTTCTCCTTCTTCTGCTTCTTCTGATTCATCCTCCTGACTTCACCTTCTCCTTCTCCTTCTTCTACTTCTTCTGATTCACCCTCCTGTCTTCACCTTCTCCTTCTCCTTCTTCTACTTCTTCTGCTTCACCCTCCAGACTTCACCTTCTCCTTCTCCTTCTTCTACTTCTTCGGATTCACCCTCCAGACTTGACCTTCTCCTTCTCCTTCTTCTACTTCTTCTGATTCACCCTCCAGACTTCACCTTCTCCTTCTCCTTCTTCTGCTTCTTCTGCTTCACCGTCCTGACTTCACCTTCTCCTTCTCCTTCTTCTACTTCTTCTGCTTCATCCCCCTGACATCACCTGCTCCTTCTCCTTCTTCTGCTTCTTCTGATTCACCCTCCTAACTTCACCTTCTCCTTCTCCTTCTTCTGCTTCTTCTGATTCACCCTCCTGACTTCACCTTCTCCTTCTCCTTCTTCTGCTTCTTCTGATTCACCCTCCAGACTTCACCTTCTCCTTCTCCTTCTTCTGCTTCTTCTGATTCACCCTCCAGACTTCACCTTCTCCTTCTCCTTCTTCTGCTTCTTCTGATTCACCCTCCAGACCTCACCTTCTCCTTCTCCTTCTTCTACTTCTTCTGATTCACCCTCCAGACTTCATCTGTTCCTTTTCCTTCTTCTGCTTCTTCTGATTCACCCTCCAGACTTCACCTTCTCCTTCTCCTTCTTCTGCTTCTTCTGATTCACCCTCCAGACTTCACCTTCTCCTTCTCCTTCTTCTACTTCTTCTGATTCACCCTCCAGACTTCACCTTCTCCTTCTCCTTCTTCTACTTCTTCTGATTCACCCTCCAGTCTTCACCTTCTCCTTCTTCTGTTTCTTCTGCTTCACCCTCCAGACTTCACCTTCTCCTTCTCTTTCTTCTGCTTCTTCTGATTCACCCTCCAGACTTCACCTTCTCCTTCTCCTTCTTCTGATTCTTCTGATTCACCCTCCAGACGTCACCTTCTCCTTCTCCTTCTTCTGCTTCTTCTGATTCACCCTCCTGACTTCACCTTCTCCTTCTCCTTCTTCTACTTCTTCTGATTCACCCTCCTGACTTCACCTTCTCCTTCTCCTTCTTCTACTTCTTCTGCTTCACCATCCAGACTTCACCTTCTCCTTCTCCTTCTTCTACTTCTTCTGATTCACCCTTCAGACTTCACCTTCTCCTTCTCCTTTTTCTGCTTCTTCTGATTCACCCTCCAGACTTCACCTTCTCCTTCTCCTTATTCTGCTTCTTCTGATTCACCCTCCAGACTTCACCTTCTCCTTCTCCTTCTTCTGCTTCTTCTGATTCACCCTCCAGACTTCACCTTCTCCTTCTCCTTCGTCTACTTCTTCTGATTCACCCTCCAGACAACACCTTCTCCTTCTCCTTCTTCTACTTCTTCTGATTCACCCTCCAGACTTCACCTTCTCCTTCTCCTTCTTCTGCTTCTTCTGATTCACCCTCCTGACTTCACCTTCTCCTTCTCCTTCTTCTACTTCTTCTGATTCACCCTCCTGACTTCAACTTCTCCTTCTCCTTCTTCTACTTCTTCTGCTTCACCCTCCAGACTTCACCTTCTCCTTCTCCTTCTTCTGATTCTTCTGATTCACCCTCCAGACTTCACCTTCTCCTTCTTCTGCTTCTTCTGATTCACCCTCCTGACTTCACCTTCTCCTTCTCCTTCTTCTACTTCTTCTGATTCACCCTCCAGACTTCACCTTCTCCTTCTCCTTCTTCTGCTTCTTCTGATTCACCCTCCAGACTTCTCCTTCTCCTTCTCCTTCTTCTGCTTCTTCTGATTCACCCTCCAGACTTCACCTTCTCCTTCTCCTTCTTCTGCTTCTTCTGATTCACCCTCCAGACTTCACCTTCTCCTTCTCCTTCTTCTCCTTCTTCTGATTCACCCTCCAGACTTCACCTTCTCCTTCTCCTTCGTCTACTTCTTCTGTTTCACCCTCCAGACTACACCTTCTCCTTCTCCTTCTTCTGCTTCTTCTGATTCACCCTCCAGACTTCACCTTCTCCTTCTCCTTCTTCTCCTTCTTCTGATTCACCCTCCAGACTTCACCTTCTCCTTCTCCTTCTTCTACTTCTTCTGATTCACCCTCCAGACCTCACCTTCTCCTTCTCCTTCTTCTACTTCTTCTGATTCACCCTCCAGATTTCATCTTCTCCTTCTCCTTCTTCTGCTTCTTCTGATTCACCCTCCAGACTTCACCTTCTCCTTCTCCTTCTTCTGCTTCTTCTGATTCACCCTCCTGACTTCACCTTCTCCTTCTCCTTCTTCTACTTCTTCTGATTCACCCTCCTGACTTCACCTTCTCCTTCTCCTTCTTCTACTTCTTCTGCTTCACCCTTCAGACTTCACCTTCTCCTTCTCCTTCTTCTACTTCTTCTGATTCACCCTCCAGACTTGACCTTCTCCTTCTCCTTCTTCTACTTCTTCTGATTCACCCTCCAGACTTCACCTTCTCCTTCTCCTTCTTCTGCTTCTTCTGCTTCACCGTCCTGACTTCACCTTCTCCTTCTCCTTCTTCTACTTCTTCTGCTTCATCCCCCTGACATCACCTGCTCCTTCTCCTTCTTCTGCTTCTTCTGATTCACCCTCCTAACTTCACCTTCTCCTTCTCCTTCTTCTGCTTCTTCTGATTCACCCTCCTGACTTCACCTTCTCCTTCTCCTTCTTCTGCTTCTTCTGATTCACCCTCCAGACTTCACCTTCTCCTTCTCTTTCTTCTGCTTCTTCTGATTCACCCTCCAGACTTCACCTTCTCCTTCTCCTTCTTCTGATTCTTCTGATTCACCCTTCAGACTTCACCTTCTCCTTCTCCTTCTTCTGCTTCTTCTGATTCACCCTCCTGACTTCACCTTCTCCTTCTCCTTCTTCTACTTCTTCTGATTCACCCTCCTGACTTCACCTTCTCCTTCTCCTTCTTCTACTTCTTCTGCTTCACCCTCCAGACTTCACCTTCTCCTTCTCCTTCTTCTACTTCTTCTGATTCACCCTCCAGACTTGACCTTCTCCTTCTCCTTCTTCTACTTATTCTGATTCACCCTCCAGACTTCACCTTCTCCTTCTCCTTCTTCTGCTTCTTCTGCTTCACCGTCCTGACTTCACCTTCTCCTTCTCCTTCTTCTACTTCTTCTGCTTCATCCCGCTGACATCACCTGCTCCTTCTCCTTCTTCTGCTTCTTCTGATTCACCCTCCTAACTTCACCTTCTCCTTCTCCTTCTTCTGCTTCTTCTGATTCACCCTCCTGACTTCACCTTCTCCTTCTCCTTCTTCTGCTTCTTCTGATTCACCCTCCAGACTTCACCTTCTCCTTCTCCTTCTTCTGCTTCTTCTGATTCACCCTCCAGACTTCACCTTCTCCTTCTCCTTCTTCTGATTCTTCTGATTCACCCTCCAGACTTCACCTTCTTCTCCTTCTTCTGCTTCTTCTGATTCACCCTCCTGACCTCACCTTCTCCTTCTCCTTCTTCTACTTCTTCTGATTCACCCTCCTGACTTCACCTTCTCCTTCTCCTTCTTCTACTTCTTCTGCTTCACCCTCCAGACTTCACCTTCTCCTTCTCCTTCTTCTGCTTCTTCTGATTCACCCTCCAGACTTCTCCTTCTCCTTCTCCTTGTTCTGCTTCTTCTGATTCACCCTCCAGACTTCACCTTCTCCTTCTCCTTCTTCTGCTTCTTCTGATTCACCCTCCAGACTTCACCTTCTCCTTCTCCTTCTTCTGCTTCTTCTGATTCACCCTCCAGACTTCACCTTCTCCATTTCCTTATTCTGCTTCTTCTGATTCACCCTCCAGACTTCTCCTTCTCCTTCTCCTTCGTCTACTTCTTCTGATTGACCCTCCAGACTACACCTTCTCCTTCTCCTTCTTCTACTTCTTCTGATTCACCCTCCTGACTTCACCTTCTCCTTCTCCTTCTTCTACTTCTTCTGCTTCACCCTCCAGACTTCACCTTCTCCTTCTCCTTCTTCTACTTCTTCTGATTCACCCCCCAGACTTCATCTTCTCCTTCTCCTTCTTCTGCTTCTTCTGATTCACCCTCCAGACTTCACCTTCTTCTTCTCCTTATTCTGCTTCTTCTGATTCACCCTCCAGACTTCACCTTCTCCTTCTCCTTATTCTGCTTCTTCTGATTCACCCTCCAGACTTCACCTTCTCCTTCTCCTGATTCTGCTTCTTCTGATTCACCCTCCAGACTTCACCTTCTCCTTCTCCTTCTTCTACTTCTTCTGCTTCACCCTCCAGACTTCACCTTCTCCTTCTCCTTCTTCTACTTCTTCTGATTCACCCTCCAGACTTCACCTTCTCCTTCTCCTTCTACTGCTTCTTCTGATTCACCCTCCATACTTCACCTTCACTTCTCCTTATTCTGCTTCTTCTGATTCACCCTCCAGACTTCAACTTCTCCTTCTCCTTCTTCTGCTTCTTCTGATTCACCCTCCAGACTTCACCTTCTCCTTCTCCTTCTTCTGCTTCTTCTGATTCACCCTCCAGACTTCACCTTCTCCTTCTCCTTCTTCTGCTTCTTCTGATTCACCCTTCAGACTTCACCTTCTCCTTCTCCTTCTTCTACTTCTTCTGATTCACCCTCCAGACTTCACCTTCTCCTTCTCTTTCTTCTGCTTCTTCTGATTCACCCTCCAGATTTCATCTTCTCCTTCTCCTTCTTCTGCTTCTTCTGATTCACCCTCCAGACTTCACCTTCTCCTTCTCCTTCTTCTGCTTCTTCTGATTCACCCTCCAGACTTCACCTTCTCCTTCTCCTTCTTCTGCTTCTTCTGATTCACCCTCCAGACTTCACCTTCTCCTTCTCCTTCTTCTCCTTCTTCTGATTCACCCTCCAGACTTCACCTTCTCCTTCTCCTTCGTCTACTTCTTCTGATTCACCCTCCAGACTACACCTTCTCCTTCTCCTTCTTCTGCTTCTTCTGATTCACCCTCCAGACTTCACCTTCTCCTTCTCCTTCTTCTCCTTCTTCTGATTCACCCTCCAGACTTCACCTTCTCCTTCTCCTTCTTCTACTTCTTCTGATTCACCCTCCAGACCTCACCTTCTCCTTCTCCTTCTTCTACTTCTTCTGATTCACCCTCCAGATTTCATCTTCTCCTTCTCCTTCTTCTGCTTCTTCTGATTCACCCTCCAGACTTCACCTTCTCCTTCTCCTTCTTCTGCTGCTTCTGATTCACCCTCCTGACTTCACCTTCTCCTTCTCCTTCTTCTACTTCTTCTGATTCACCCTCCTGACTTCACCTTCTCCTTCTCCTTCTTCTACTTCTTCTGCTTCACCCTTCAGACTTCACCTTCTCCTTCTCCTTCTTCTACTTCTTCTGATTCACCCTCCAGACTTGACCTTCTCCTTCTCCTTCTTCTACTTCTTCTGATTCACCCTCCAGACTTCACCTTCTCCTTCTCCTTCTTCTGCTTCTTCTGCTTCACCGTCCTGACTTCACCTTCTCCTTCTCCTTCTTCTACTTCTTCTGCTTCATCCCCCTGACATCACCTGCTCCTTCTCCTTCTTCTGCTTCTTCTGATTGATCAGAGCTTTTAGGCAGTGGGGCAATGGGAGTTCCATAAGGGGACGCATCCGGTCCGGGTCGGGACCGATGACCCCGTGTTCTACAACACAGCCAAGGATGGCGAGGCGGTCTGTGCGTAATATGCACTTCTCCTTGTTATATGTCAGGTTCAGGAGTTGGGCGGTGCGGAGGAATTTCTCGAGGTTTGCGTCATGGTCCAGCAAGTCATGGCCGCAGATGGTCACATTATCTAGGTAAGGGAAAGTGGCCTGCAGCTCGTTTTGTTCGACCATCCCCTCCATCTCCCTTTGGAAGACGGAGACCCCGTTGGTAACGCCGAAGGGAACCCTAAGGAAGTGATAGAGGCGGCCGTTTGCCTCAAAAGCAGTATACTGGCGGTCTTTAGGGCTGATGGGGAGCTGGTGGTACGCTGATTTCAGGTCAATGGTCGAAAAGACGCGGTACTGCGCGATCTGGTTGACCATGTCAGCTATGCGGGGGAGTGGGTAGGCGTCCAGCAGGGTGTAGCGGTTTATTGTTTGGCTGTAGTCGATGACCAGGCGTTGTTTCTCGCCGGTCTTAACGACTACAACCTGGGCTCGCCAGGGGCTGGAGCTGCCCTCAATAATCCCCTCCTTCAGGAGCCGTTCCACTTCGGTTTTGATGAAAACCCTGTCCCCGGCACTGTATCGCCTGCTCTTTGTGGCGATGGGCTTACAGTCAGGGGTGAGGTTAGCAAACAGTGGGGGGGGTGGGACTCTGAGTGTGGAGAGGTTGCATCTAGTGCGCGGCGGGCAATTTGGAGGCTGCTGGCTGCGGACTGTGAGTGGGGGGAGGGGGCCACCGTACGCCATCGTAACGCTTTTGAGGTGGCACTGGAAATCCAACCCCAGTAGAACGGCAGCGCAGAGGTCGGGCAGGACCAGGAGTTTAAAATTATTGAACACAGTCCCGTCTACTACTAGTGTCACCACGCAGTAGCCGCCAATGTCCGCTGACTGGGACTCGGAGGCCATAGAAATCCGCTGGTGCGCAGGCAGGACTGGGAGAGAGCAACGCCGCACCGTGTCGGGGTGGATGAAGCTCTCTGTGCTCCCGGAGTCAAAAAGGCAGTTTATTGCATGGCCGTTTACCTTAACGTCCATTTTGGACCGAGCTAACTGGTGCGGTCTCGTTTGGTCCAGTGTCACAGAGGCCAGCGTAGGGGTCGGTGTGTCGCTGCGAGTATCAGATGGGTGGGGGTTGGCGGTCTGCTGCGTCCCGGCTGGTGTCCAAGATGGCGGCGCCCATGATTCCCATGTGGCTGGAGTCGTCCAAGATGGCTGCTGCTGCGGTGGTTCGCACATGGCTGGGGAGGCCCAAGATGGCGGCTCGCACGGCCCACACGCGGCGCTGCTGGCGTTCGGGGTGGCTTTGGCCTTGCAGACGCTGGCGTAGTGTCCCTTTTTCCCGCAGCCCGAGCAGGTTGCATTCTTCGCCGGGCAGCGCGCTCTGGGGTGTTTGGCCTGGCCACAGAAGTAGCATTTCTGGCCTTGGGATACTGCTGTCTGGCTTTGGGACACTGCTGCGGTAGTTGGGCCGTTGTTGGGCTGTGGCTGGGGTGGCACGGTGCTATGGGGCTGTCCTACCGTGTCCCAGGTTGTCGTTCCCCGCGGCGTCCACGGTGCAGAGGAGTAGGCATCCATGCCCCGGAAGGCTGCGTCCAGCGTTAGTGCGATGTCGGAGGCTTTGTCGAGGGTGAGGTCACTCTGCTCCAGCAGTCGCTGTCGGGTGTAGTTGGACCTGTGGCCCGCTACGAAGGCATCCCGGATCAGTTCCTCCGTGTACTTAGCGGGCGTTACCGCCTTACACCCACAGGCCCGGCCAAGCACGGACAGTGCTTGGAGGTATTCCTCAGTCGATTCCCCAGGTTGTTGCTTGCGACTCCCCAGAAGGTGCCGAGCGTATACTTCGTTCACAGGGCGCGTGTACTGGGTCTTGAGGAGCTAGAGGGCGGCTGTGTACGAGGTCGCATCCCGGATGACTGAGTACACTCGGTGGTTCACCTTGGAGATCAGGACAGACAGTTTGTCCGCATCCGTTTCGACCGCAGTGGAGGCAGTCAGGAATGTCTCGAAGCACGTAAGCCAGTGAGCAAACTTGGTGGAAGCGTCCGCTTCCCGACTGTCCAGGTCCAGGCATGCTGGTGTGAGGATCTTCTCCATTATAAAAAATTTAGTTAATAAAATTGATGCGCCATCAATTACTCAAAAGACTGAAGTTGAGCGAGTAACAATCAGGCTTTTATTAACTAAAGAATGAAGGTCTTGTCTCGAGTGGTCGACCCGTCCAGAATACTAAGGGACTGGGAGGTAGTCACTTATATACCTGGAATAGTGGGAGGAGTCAGCCGAGGCATGTCCAGACCTGTACCTAGTGGAATACACATACAGACACAGACAGGTATGACAGTGGTTTACCACACTGATTCACCCTCCTAACTTCACCTTCTCCTTCTCCTTCTTCTGCTTCTTCTGATTCACCCTCCTGACTTCACCTTCTCCTTCTCCTTCTTCTGCTTCTTCTGATTCACCCTCCAGACTTCACCTTCTCCTTCTCTTTCTTCTGCTTCTTCTGATTCACCCTCCAGACTTCACCTTCTCCTTCTCCTTCTTCTACTTCTTCTGATTCACCCTCCAGACTTGACCTTCTCCTTCTCCTTCTTCTACTTATTCTGATTCACCCTCCAGACTTCATCTTCTCCTTCTCCTTCTTCTGCTTCTTCTGCTTCACCGTCCTGACTTCACCTTCTCCTTCTCCTTCTTCTACTTCTTCTGCTTCATCCCGCTGACATCACCTGCTCCTTCTCCTTCTTCTGCTTCTTCTGATTCACCCTCCTAACTTCACCTTCTCCTTCTCCTTCTTCTGCTTCTTCTGATTCACCCTCCTGACTTCACCTTCTCCTTCTCCTTCTTCTGCTTCTTCTGATTCACCCTCCAGACTTCACCTTCTCCTTCTCCTTCTTCTGCTTCTTCTGATTCACCCTCCAGACTTCACCTTCTCCTTCTCCTTCTTCTGATTCTTCTGATTCACCCTCCAGACTTCACCTTCTTCTCCTTCTTCTGCTTCTTCTGATTCACCCTCCTGACCTCACCTTCTCCTTCTCCTTCTTCTACTTCTTCTGATTCACCCTCCTGACTTCACCTTCTCCTTCTCCTTCTTCTACTTCTTCTGCTTCACCCTCCAGACTTCACCTTCTCCTTCTCCTTCTTCTGCTTCTTCTGATTCACCCTCCAGACTTCTCCTTCTCCTTCTCCTTCTTCTGCTTCTTCTGATTCACCCTCCAGACTTCACCTTCTCCTTCTCCTTCTTCTGCTTCTTCTGATTCACCCTCCAGACTTCACCTTCTCCTTCTCCTTCTTCTGCTTCTTCTGATTCACCCTCCAGACTTCACCTTCTCCATTTCCTTATTCTGCTTCTTCTGATTCACCCTCCAGACTTCACCTTCTCCTTCTCCTTCGTCTACTTCTTCTGATTGACCCTCCAGACTACACCTTCTCCTTCTCCTTCTTCTACTTCTTCTGATTCACCCTCCTGACTTCACCTTCTCCTTCTCCTTCTTCTACTTCTTCTGCTTCACCCTCCAGACTTCACCTTCTCCTTCTCCTTCTTCTACTTCTTCTGATTCACCCTCCTGACTTCACCTTCTCCTTCTCCTTCTTCTACTTCTTCTGCTTCACCCTCCAGACTTCACCTTCTCCTTCTCCTTCTTCTGCTTCTTCTGATTCACCCTCCAGACTTCTCCTTCTCCTTCTCCTTCTTCTGCTTCTTCTGATTCACCCTCCAGACTTCACCTTCTCCTTCTCCTTCTTCTGCTTCTTCTGATTCACCCTCCAGACTTCACCTTCTCCTTCTCCTTCTTCTGCTTCTTCTGATTCACCCTCCAGACTTCACCTTCTCCATTTCCTTATTCTGCTTCATCTGATTCACCCTCCAGACTTCACCTTCTCCTTCTCCTTCGTCTACTTCTTCTGATTGACCCTCCAGACTACACCTTCTCCTTCTCCTTCTTCTACTTCTTCTGATTCACCCTCCTGACTTCACCTTCTCCTTCTCCTTCTTCTACTTCTTCTGCTTCACCCTCCAGACTTCACCTTCTCCTTCTCCTTCTTCTACTTCTTCTGATTCACCCCCCAGACTTCATCTTCTCCTTCTCCTTCTTCTGCTTCTTCTGATTCACCCTCCAGACTTCACCTTCTTCTTCTCCTTCTTCTGCTTCTTCTGATTCACCCTCCAGACTTCACCTTCTTCTTCTCCTTATTCTGCTTCTTCTGATTCACCCTCCAGACTTCACCTTCTCCTTCTCCTTATTCTGCTTCTTCTGATTCACCCTCCAGACTTCACCTTCTCCTTCTCCTGATTCTGCTTCTTCTGATTCACCCTCCAGACTTCACCTTCTCCTTCTCCTTCTTCTACTTCTTCTGCTTCACCCTCCAGACTTCACCTTCTCCTTCTCCTTCTTCTACTTCTTCTGATTCACCCTCCAGACTTCACCTTCTCCTTCTCCTTCTACTGCTTCTTCTGATTCACCCTCCATACTTCACCTTCACTTCTCCTTATTCTGCTTCTTCTAATTCACCCTCTAGACTTCAACTTCTCCTTCTCCTTCTTCTGCTTCTTCTGATTCACCCTCCAGACTTCACCTTCTCCTTCTCCTTCTTCTGCTTCTTCTGATTCACCCTCCAGACTTCACCTTCTCCTTCTCCTTCTTCTGCTTCTTCTGATTCACCCTTCAGACTTCACCTTCTCCTTCTCCTTCTTCTACTTCTTCTGATTCACCCTCCAGACTTCACCTTCTCCTTCTCTTTCTTCTGCTTCTTCTGATTCACCCTCCAGATTTCATCTTCTCCTTCTCCTTCTTCTGCTTCTTCTGATTCACCCTCCAGACTTCACCTTCTCCTTCTCCTTCTTCTGCTTCTTCTGATTCACCCTCCAGACTTCACCTTCTCCTTCTCCTTCTTCTGCTTCTTCTGATTCACCCTCCAGACTTCACCTTCTCCTTCTCCTTCTTCTCCTTCTTCTGATTCACCCTCCAGACTTCATCTTCTCCTTCTCCTTCGTCTACTTCTTCTGATTCACCCTCCAGACTACACCTTCTCCTTCTCCTTCTTCTGCTTCTTCTGATTCACCCTCCAGACTTCACCTTCTCCTTCTCCTTCTTCTCCTTCTTCTGATTCACCCTCCAGACTTCACCTTCTCCTTCTCCTTCTTCTACTTCTTCTGATTCACCCTCCAGGCCTCACCTTCTCCTTCTCCTTCTTCTACTTCTTCTGATTCACCCTCCAGATTTCATCTTCTCCTTCTCCTTCTTCTGCTTCTTCTGATTCACCCTCCAGACTTCACCTTCTCCTTCTCCTTCTTCTGCTTCTTCTGATTCACCCTCCTGACTTCACCTTCTCCTTCTCCTTCTTCTACTTCTTCTGATTCACCCTCCTGACTTCACCTTCTCCTTCTCCTTCTTCTACTTCTTCTGCTTCACCCTTCAGACTTCACCTTCTCCTTCTCCTTCTTCTACTTCTTCTGATTCACCCTCCAGACTTGACCTTCTCCTTCTCCTTCTTCTACTTCTTCTGATTCACCCTCCAGACTTCACCTTCTCCTTCTCCTTCTTCTGCTTCTTCTGCTTCACCGTCCTGACTTCACCTTCTCCTTCTCCTGCTTCTACTTCTTCTGCTTCATCCCCCTGACATCACCTGCTCCTTCTCCTTCTTCTGCTTCTTCTGATTCACCCTCCTAACTTCACCTTCTCCTTCTCCTTCTTCTGCTTCTTCTGATTCACCCTCCTGACTTCACCTTCTCCTTCTCCTTCTTCTGCTTCTTCTGATTCACCCTCCAGACTTCACCTTCTCCTTCTCTTTCTTCTGCTTCTTCTGATTCACCCTCCAGACTTCACCTTCTCCTTCTCCTTCTTCTGATTCTTCTGATTCACCCTTCAGACTTCACCTTCTCCTTCTCCTTCTTCTGCTTCTTCTGATTCACCCTCCTGACTTCACCTTCTCCTTCTCCTTCTTCTACTTCTTCTGATTCACCCTCCTGACTTCACCTTCTCCTTCTCCTTCTTCTACTTCTTCTGCTTCACCCTCCAGACTTCACCTTCTCCTTCTCCTTCTTCTACTTCTTCTGATTCACCCTCCAGACTTGACCTTCTCCTTCTCCTTCTTCTACTTATTCTGATTCACCCTCCAGACTTCACCTTCTCCTTCTCCTTCTTCTGCTTCTTCTGCTTCACCGTCCTGACTTCACCTTCTCCTTCTCCTTCTTCTACTTCTTCTGCTTCATCCCGCTGACATCACCTGCTCCTTCTCCTTCTTCTGCTTCTTCTGATTCACCCTCCTAACTTCACCTTCTCCTTCTCCTTCTTCTGCTTCTTCTGATTCACCCTCCTGACTTCACCTTCTCCTTCTCCTTCTTCTGCTTCTTCTGATTCACCCTCCAGACTTCACCTTCTCCTTCTCCTTCTTCTGCTTCTTCTGATTCACCCTCCAGACTTCACCTTCTCCTTCTCCTTCTTCTGATTCTTCTGATTCACCCTCCAGACTTCACCTTCTTCTCCTTCTTCTGCTTCTTCTGATTCACCCTCCTGACCTCACCTTCTCCTTCTCCTTCTTCTACTTCTTCTGATTCACCCTCCTGACTTCACCTTCTCCTTCTCCTTCTTCTACTTCTTCTGCTTCACCCTCCAGACTTCACCTTCTCCTTCTCCTTCTTCTGCTTCTTCTGATTCACCCTCCAGACTTCACCTTCTCCTTCTCCTTCTTCTACTTCTTCTGACTGAACCTCCAGACTTCACCTTCTCCTTCTCCTTCTTCTACTTCTTCTGATTCACCCTCCAGTCTTCACCTTCTCCTTCTCCTTCTTCTGCTTCTTCTGCTTCACCCTCCAGACTTCACCTTCTCCTTCTCTTTCTTCTGCTTCTTCTGATTCACCCTCCAGACTTCACCTTCTCCTTCTCCTTCTTCTACTTATTCTGATTCACCCTCCAGACTTCACCTTCTCCTTCTCCTTCTTCTACTTCTTCTGATTCACCCTCCTGACTTCACCTTCTCCTTCTCCTTCTTTTGCTTCTTCTGCTACACCCTCCAGACTTCACCTTCTCCTTCTCCTTCTTCTGCTTCTTCTGCTTCACCCTCCAGACTTCACCTTCTCCTTCTCCTTCTTCTGCTTCTTCTGCTTCACCCTCCTGACTTCACCTTCTCCTTCTCCTTCTTCTACTTCTTCTGATTCACCCTCCAGACTTCACCTTCTCCTTCTCCTTCTTCTACATCTTCTGCTTCACCCTCCAGACTTCACCTTCTCCTTCTCCTTCTTCTGCTTCTTCTGCTGCGCCCTCCAGACTTCACCTTCTCCTTTTCCTTCTTCTGCTTCTTCTGCTTCCCCCCCTGACTACTCCTTCTCCTTCTCCTTCTTCTACTTCTTCTGCTTCACCCCCTGACTTCACCTTCTCCTTCTCCTTCTTCTGCTTCTTCTGATTCACCCTCCTAACTTCACCTTCTCCTTCTCCTTCTTCTACTTCTTCTGATTCACCCTCCTGACTTCAGCTTCTCCTTCTCCTTCTTCTGATTCTTCGGATTCACCCTCCAGACTTCACCTTCTCCTTCTCCTTCTTCTGCTTCTTCTGATTCACCCTCCTGACTTCATTTCTCCTTCTCCTTCTTCTACTTCTTCTGATTCAACCTCCTGACTTCGCCTTCTCCTTCTCCTTCTTCTACTTCTTCTGCTTCACCCTCCAGACTTCACCTTCTCCTTCTCCTTCTTCTACTTCTTCTGCTTCACCCTCCAGACATCACCTTCTCCTTCTCCTTCTTCTACTTCTTCTGATTCACGCTCCAGACTTCACCTTTTCCTTCTCCTTCTTCTGCTTCTTCTGATTCACCATCCAGACTTCACCTTCTCCTTCTCCTTCTTCTGCTTCTTCTGATTCACCCTCCAGACTTCACCTTCTCCTTCTCCTTCTTCTGCTTCTTCTGATTCACCCTCCAGACTTCACCTTCTCCTTCTCCTTCTTCTACTTCTTCTGAGTCACCCTCCAGACTTCACCTTCTCCTTCTCCTTCTTCTACTTCTTCTGACTCACCCTCCAGACTTCACCTTCTCCTTCTCCTTCTTCTACTTCTTCTGATTCATCCTCCAGTCTTCACCTTCTCCTTCTCCTTCTTCTGCTTCTTCTGCTTCACCCTCCAGACTTCACCTTCTCCTTCTCTTTCTTCTGCTTCTTCTGATTCACCCTCCAGACTTCACCTTCTCCTTCTCCTTCTTCTGCTTCTTCTGCTTCACCCTCCAGACTTCACCTTCTCCTTCTCCTTCTTCTGCTTCTTCTGCTGCGCCCCCCAGACTTCACCTTCTCCTTCTCCTTCTTCTGCTTCTTCTGCTTCACCCTCCAGACTTCACCTTCTCCTTCTCCTTCTTCTGCTTCTTCTGCTTCACCCTCCTGACTTCACCTTCTCCTTCTCCTTCTTCTACTTCTTCTGATTCACCCTCCAGACTTCACCTTCTCCTTCTCCTTCTTCTGCTTCTTCTGCTTCACCCTCCAGACTTCACCTTCTCCTTCTCCTTCTTCTGCTTCTTCTGCTGCGCCCTCCAGACTTCACCTTCTCCTTCTCCTTCTTCTGCTTCTTCTGCTTCAACCTCCTGACTTCACCTTCTCCTTCTCCTTCAACTACTTCTTCTGCTTCACCCCCCTGACTTCACCTTCTCCTTCTCCTTCTTCTGCTTCTTCTGATTCACCCTCCTAACTTCACCTTCTCCTTCTCCTTCTTCTGCTTCTTCTGATTCACCCTCCTGACTTCACCTTCTCCTTCTCCTTCTCCTGATTCTTCTGATTCACCCTCCAGACTTCACCTTCTCCTTCTCCTTCTGCTGCTTCTTCTGATTCACCCTCCTGACTTCACCTTCTCCTTCTCCTTCTTCTACTTCTTCTGATTCACCCTCCTGACTTCACCTTCTCCTTCTCCTTCTTTTACTTCTTCTGCTTCACCCTCCAGACTTCACCTTCTCCTTCTCCTTCTTCTACTTCTTCTGATTCACCCTCCAGACTTCACCTTCTCCTTCTCCTTCTTCTGCTTCTTCTGATTCACCCTCCAGACTTCACCTTCTCCTTCTCCTTATTCTGCTTCTTCTGATTCACCCTCCAGACTTCACCTTCTCCTTCTCCTTCTTCTGCTTCTTCTGATTCACCCTCCAGACTTCACCTTCTCCTTCTCCTTCTTCTGCTTCTTCTGCTTCACCCTCCTGACTTCACCTTCTCCTTCTCCTTCTTCTACTTCTTCTGATTCACCCTCCAGACTTCACCTTCTCCTTCTTCTGCTTCTTCTGCTTCACCCTCCAGACTTCACCATCTCCTTCTCCTTCTTCTGCTTCTTCTGCTGCGCCCTCCAGACTTCACCTTCTCCTTCTCCTTCTTCTGCTTCTTCTGCTTCACCCTCCTGACTTCACCTTCTCCTTCTCCTTCTTCTACTTCTTCTGCTTCACCCCCCTGACTTCACCTTCTCCTTCTCCTTCTTCTGCTTCTTCTGATTCACCCTCCTAACTTCACCTTCTCCTTCTCCTTCTTCTGCTTCTTCTGATTCACCCTCCTGACTTCACCTTCTCCTTCTCCTTCTTCTGATTCTTCTGATTCAACCTCCAGACTTCACCTTCTCCTTCTCCTTCTTCTGCTTCTTCTGCTTCACCCTCCTGACTTCACCTTCTCCTTCTCCTTCTTCTACTTCTTCTGCTTCACCCCCCTGACTTCACCTTCTCTTCTCCTTCTTCTGCTTCTTCTGATTCACCCTCCTAACTTCACCTTCTCTCTTCTTCTGCTTCTTCTGATTCACCCTCCTGACTTCACCTTCTCCTTCTCCTTCTTCTGATTCTTCTGATTCAATCTCCAGACTTCACCTTCTCCTTCTCCTTCTTCTGCTTCTTCTGATTCACCCTCCTGACTTCACCTTGTCCTTCTCCTTCTTCTACTTCTTCTGATTCACCCTCCTGACTTCACCTTCTCCTTCTCTTCTTCTACTTCTTCTGATTCACCCTCCAGACTTCACCTTCTCCTTCTCCTTCTTCTGCTTCTTCTGATTCACCCTCCAGACTTCACCTTCTCCTTCTCCTTATTCTGCTTCTTCTGATTCACCCTCCTGACTTCACCTTCTCCTTCTCCTTCTTCTGATTCTTCTGATTCAACCTCCAGACTTCACCTTCTCCTTCTCCTTCTTCTGCTTCTTCTGCTTCACCCTCCTGACTTCACCTTCTCCTTCTCCTTCTTTCACTTCTTCTGCTTCACCCCCCTGACTTCACCTTCTCTTTTCTTCTTCTGCTTCTTCTGATTCACCTCCTAACTTCACCTTCTCCTTCTCCTTCTTCTGCTTCTTCTGATTCACCCTCCTGACTTCACCTTCTCCTTCTCCTTCTTCTGATTCTTCTGATTCAATCTCCAGACTTCACCTCTCCTCTCCTTCTTCTGCTTCTTCTGATTCACCCTCCTGACTTCACCTTCTCCTTCTCCTTCTTCTACTTCTTCTGATTCACCTCCAGACTTCACCTTCTCCTTCTCTTCTTCTGCTTCTTCTGATTCACCTCCAGACTTCACTTCTCCTTCTTCTTGCTTCTTCTGAACCCCTCCAGACTTCACCTTCTCCTTCTCTTCTGCTTCTTCTGATTCACCTCCAGACCTTCACCTTTCCTTCTCCTTCTTCTGCTTCTTCTGATTCAC
Organism: Somniosus microcephalus; assembly: GCF_052327205.1. NCBI lineage: Eukaryota > Metazoa > Chordata > Chondrichthyes > Squaliformes > Somniosidae > Somniosus > Somniosus microcephalus. Next base: position 9,501,624 of record NC_140987.1, on the reverse strand, counting down.
ACTCCAGACTTCACCTTCTCTTCTCCTTCTCACTTCTTCTGAGTCACCCTCCAGACTTCCTTCCTTCTCCTTCTTCTGATTCTTCTGATTCACTCAGACTTCACATCTCTCTCCTTCTTCTGCTTCTCTCTGATTCACCCTCCGACTTCACTTCTCCCTTCTCCTTCTCTACTTCTTCTGATTGACCCTCCAGCATCCTTCACTCTCTCCTCCTTCTACTTCTTCTGATTCACCCTCAGTCTTCACCTTCTCTCCTTCTTCTGTTCTTCTGCTTCACCTCCAGACTTCACCTTCCTCTTCTCTTCTTCTGCTTCTCTCCTGACTTCACCTCCAGACTTCACCTTCTCCTCTCTTCT
>NC_140987.1:9455995-9500768 GCF_052327205.1 Somniosus microcephalus | reverse complement strand
TGGCGGGGGAATCGGGAGAATATTTCAATGAAGGATGATTGTGTTCGTACCGTCACATCTTTCCCAGAGCGAGCACGATCCGCACCCTCTGACTGCAGGCGGGGAGGAGGGGCATCCGCCTTCAGCCACTAATTCATAACGTTTGCCCAGACATTCCAGAGCGAGGAGTTTGCACAAAGTCAGCAGAACGGTCCTGCCCGTCCTGACATCCGTCCCACAGACCGGCAGAGAGGAGCTGGGGAGACACAACAATCCATGAGAAGAGCAAATAACCAGGGGAGAGAGAGAGAGGGAGGGGGAGAGAGAGAGAGAGCGGGGGGAGAGAGAGAGAGACTGGGGGAGAGAGAGAGAGAGCGGGGGGAGAGAGAGAGAGACTGGGGGAGAGAGAGAGAGAACGGGGGGAGAGAGAGAGACTGGGGGAGAGAGCGCGGGGGAGAGAGAGCGGGGGAGAGAGAGAGCGGGAGGGGGAGAGAGAGAGACTGGGGGGGAGAGAGAGAGAGAGCGCAGGGGGAGAGAAAGAGCGGGGGGAGAGAGAGAGGGACTGGGGGGAGAGAGACTGGGGGGAGAGAGAGACAGAGAGTGGGGGGAGAGAGAGAGACTGGGGGAGAGAGAGAGACTGGGGGAGAGAGAAAGACTGGGGGAGAGAGAGAGACTGGGGGAGAGAGAAAGACTGGGGGAGAGAGAGAGAGACTGGGGGAGAGAGAAAGACTGGGGGAGAGAGAGGGAGAGAGAGAGACTGGGAGAGAGACTGGGGGAGAGAGAGAGAGAGTGGGGGGAGAGAGACTGGGGGAGAGAGAAAGACTGGGGGAGAGAGGGAGAGAGAGAGACTGGCGAGAGAGAGAGAGTGGGGGGAGAGAGATAGACTGGGGAGAGAGAGAGACTGGGGGGAGAGAGAGAGACTGGGGAGAGAGAGAACGGGGAGAGAGAGACTGGGGGACGGAGAGAGACTGGGGGGAGAGAGAGACTGGGGGAGAGAGAGAGAGACTGCGGAGAGAGAGTGAGAGACTGGGGGAGAGAGAGAGAGACTGGGGGAGAGAGTGGGAGACGGGGGAGAGAGAGTGCGGGGGAGAGAGCGCGGGGGAGAGAGAGAGACTGGAGGAGAGAGAGTGACGGGGAGAGAGACGGGGGAGAGAGAGAGACTGGGGGAGAGAGAGTGACGGGGAGAGAGAGACGGGGGAGAGAGAGAGACTGGAGGAGAGAGAGTGACGGGGAGAGAGACGGGGGAGAGAGAGAGACTGGGGGAGAGAGAGTGACGGGGAGAGAGAGACGGGGGAGAGAGAGAGACTGGGGGAGAGAGTGAGAGAGACTGGGGAAGAGAGAGAGAGTGGGCAAAGAGAGACTGGGGGAGAGAGAGAGACTGGGGGAGCGAGAGAGAGGCTGGGGAGAGAGAGACTGGGGGAGAGAGAGAGAGACTGGGGAGAGAGAGAGTGGGGGAGAGAGAGAGACTGGGGAGAGAGCGGGGGGAGATAGAGAGAGAGACTGGGTGAGAGAGAGAGCGAGAGAGAGAGACTGGGGAGAGAGAGATACGGGGAGAGAACGAGAGTGACGGGGAGTGAGAGACACTGGGGAGAGAGAGAGAGAGACGGGGGGAGAGAGAGAGACTGGTGGAGAGAGAGCGCGGGAGGGAGAGAGAGAGAGTGAGAGAGAGATGAGAAGGGAGAGAGAGAGTGGCAATATGGTTCTCTGTAAACTTTCATGCCAATAAAGCATTTGAATTGAATTGAATTGAATTGAGTGGGGGGGAGATTGGGGAGAGAGAGAGAGAGAGATCAGGGGAGGTGCAGGGAGATTGAGTGAGAGAGGTTGGGAGAGAGACAGAGGGAGATATCAAGGGAGAGAGGGACCTCCCCCATCTCCCCTGGTTACTCTCCCTGAATGTTACTGCCCGGTGGTGCAGACTGTACCTGCATTCATACGGCATTTTGCAGACACACTTTGAGTCCTTAATCTTCTGCCATGGAGCGCATTGCAGTGTCTCAGATTTTTCTGTGGCCACAGCCACTGAAATAAATAAAAACCAAGTTGAAACCACACATCCAAATAGCAAGCAGTCACCTCTGGGCCCCCGGGGCCATTCCACATGGTCTACACACTGTCATGGTGTTTTGGGCGCTCACACCCACAGCTGACCTCTACCCAACGCATCACCAATTCCGACCCTTCATAATGTAACACTGCAACTGCCAATCGATCGCCTGAGGGGCCCCGAGAGGAATTTTCCAGAGTATATTGTTCCTTACTGGCCCTAGGTTTTTGCCTCTCCCAGGAGATTGCAAGGCTGTGGGAGATGGGGTGTGGGGTGTGGGAGGGTAGGAAATGTCTAGTCTTGATGTTCCGCCATCATGGTGTGGTGCAGGCTTGATGGACCAGCTGGTCTATTCCTGCCCTTCAAATTTTGTATATTCGCAACCCCTGCAAGGACGTCACCCAATGCAACCCTTCCTTGGACCATCGCCCCAGATGACCTCTACCCACGGTATCACCCACCCCAATCCTTCCAAATGCAGTACTCACTCCAACCCCTACCAGTGCATTACCCAAGCCAATCACACCTCCTTGGTGCATCACCACACTGACTTATACCCAAGGCGTTACCCAAACCAACCCTTCCAGAGGCATCAGATACTGCGTAGCCCATCAACCCACCCTTTTGCAAAGTATCAGCCAACTTTTCCTCGGAGCATTATGTTAGATGCCCGTGTTCCTGGTGCAATCACCTCTCTCCTGCCAGAGACGGGCAGCACTCCATTTTTGGGAGTAGTGGAAGAGAGATGAAGAAGCTCGACACCATCCAGGACAAAGCAGCCCCGCTTGATTGGCACCCCATCCACCACCTTAAACATTCACTCCCTCCACCACCGGTGTACCGTGGCTGCAGTGTGTACCATCTACAAGATGCACTGCAGCAACTCGCCAAGGCTTCTTCGGCAGCACCTCCCAAACCCGCGACCTCTTCCACCTAGAAGGACAAGGGCAGCAGGCGCATGGGAACACCACCACCTCCAAGTTCCCCTCCAAGTCACACACCATCCTGACTTGGAAATATATCGGCCGTTCCTTCATCGTCGTTGGGTCAAAATCCTGGAACTCCCTCCCTAACAGCACTGTGGGAGCACCTTCACCACATGGACTGCAGCGGTTCAAGAAGGCGGCTCACCACCACCTTCTCAGGGGCAATTAGGGAAGAGCAATAAATGTAGGCCTTGCCAGCGACGCCCACATCCCAAGATCGAATTTGAAAAAATGTGAAGAATTGGAGACTCACCCGTGTTACATCTGATGGTGTTCAAATCCAGAGACCACTGCAGGCTGGAGTCACACATGACCTCAGATGGACCTTCCAATGTCAAGCTTGTAGGGCAGGCCAGGGAGATCCTCTCTCCAATTCTATAGCTTGGCTGTTCCGGAGTAATAATAACACTTGTCTGTAACTGTGGGGGAGCACAGACCGTCCCTACAACAAGATGCGAAGATTTTAATTTAGTGAATCCATTTATTTTCTCAATCCAGTTTTCCCGCTAACATTTTGCTCCTCAATCAGACCTAAGGAGGTTGGATTGTGCCGAGTGTAACCACAGTCTTTTACAGCACAGAGGGATCTTTTACAGCACAGAGGGAGGCCATTCAGCCCATCGTGCCTATGCTGGCTCTCTGAAAGAGCTCTCCACTTCCTACCTTTCCTTTCCTAATACCCCTTTTAATTCTTTTTCAAATATTACTGATTCTGCCCTCCACACTGTTTCTAGTCGGGCGTTCCATGTCCTGACCATTTCTCCCCACCGCAACATCCCCTTCGGTCCTTTGGTGATGTTAAATTTATGGCCCCAAATCACTGCCTCACCGACCAGTGGAAATAGGTTTTTTGATTTATTTTTCCAAATCCCCGCATAATCTTAAACCCCATTGTAAGATCTCCTCGACCTTTTTCTACTACTATAACAACAACTTGTCTTGATATAGCACCTTTAACATAGTAAACCGTCCCAAGGTGCTTCACAGGAGCGTAAAAAGACAAAATCTGACACTGAGCCACATAAGGAGATATTAGAGCAGGTGACCAAAAGCTCGGCGAAAGAGGTCGGTTTTAACAAGCTTCTTAAAAGAGGAGAGAGAGGTAGCGAGGCAGAGAGGTTTAGGGAGGGAATTCCTGAGCTTAGGGCCCAGGCAACAGAAGGCACGGCCACCAATGGTCGAGCGATTAAAATCGGGGATGCTCAAGAGGGCAGAATTAGAGGAGCGCAGATATCTCGGGGGGTTGTGGGGCTGGAGGAAATTACAGAGATAGGGAGGGGGCGAGGCCATGGAGGGATTTGAAAACAAGGACGAGAATTTTGAAATCGAGGCGTTGCTTAACTGGGAGCCAATGTAGGTCAGCGAGCACAGGGGTGATGGGTGAACGGGACTTGGTGCGAGTGAGGACACGGGCAACCGAGTTTTGGATGACCTCAAGTTTACGTAGGGTAGAATGTGGGAGGCCAGCCAGGAGTGCGTTGGAATAGTCAAGTCTGGAGGTAACAAAGGCAAGGATGAGGGTTTCAGCAGCGGATGAGCTGAGGCAGGGGCAGCAGCAACAATGACAGCTGGTCGAAAGGACAAGACAAGATTGTGGAGAAATTTAAGACAACAATAGGGATTGGAAATCTGAGGTTTTGGAGGGATGGGAAGCTCGTGTAGGTCAGTGTGGATTACAAGAACATAAGAAACAGGAGCAGGAGTCGGCCATTCGGCCCCTCGAGCCTGCTCCGCCATTCAATAAAATCATGGCTGATCTGATCTTGGCCTCGACTCCACTTCCCTGCCCACTCCCTGTAGTGTTTGTGCCTTTAAGTCAGAACTACTTTTACAGCTCCTGTATACTGTAGTACCGGCAGTGACCACACCGGTATATAAGCTTTGAGCATGCCTCTCTACCCCCAGTCTTGGGACTACCCTCCTCCAGTAAAGACCTGTTTATTGTTAATGTACAGCATCTGTGTGATTATTGAATAACAGCATATCCTCTGAATCACAGATCCAACAGTGGCGACAAGTGTCGATTCGAATCTACCTGCAAGAAAAAAAAAAAATAGTCGAGGCCAGGAACACGGGCGTCGACCACGAGCAACCGCCCAGCCGTCAGGCAGAGATTGAACTTCGCAGGGGAGGCTGTGGAGAGCCGGGCTTGGTTCCCCAGCCACGACGAGCAGCAAGAGACCGACGACAGGTCCAGCGCAGGCCCTTCCCAAGCAGCGGCGGCTGGAGCCGACCGACGGTGGAGAGAAGCCGAGCAGCGTCGACGGGGTAAGACAGAGGGTAAAGAAACAGCCGGATTCTAGACTGAGCGGCGTCGAAAAATATAAAAAGAAGAACGCGCAGAGCACAGCCAGGGCTCACGGGCTGAACAGGGTCCGCGGGGCGAAGAAAGGGGAGCGCGGGAGACGCCATTGAGCCGCGGAGAAGAAGGAAGAGCGCGGGAGATGCCATTTATAGAAGCCGCAGCGGAGAAGAAGGGCGAGCGCAGGAAGGAAGGAAAGCGCGGGAGACGCCATTTTGTGCCAGCGGAGAAGAAGGGGAAGCGCGGGAGGCGCCATTTTTGACAGTTAACTCACACCCAAGGATGCCGAAGAGTGGCAGTATCTCTACGTTCGACAATGAAGTTGAAGATTGGGCGACATATGTGGAATGTATTGAGGTGTACTGCAGGGCGAATGAAGTGCCAGATGCTAATAAAGCACTGGTTCTGTTAAATTCCATGGGTGCAAAAACTTATGGGTTACTGCGAAATCTAATAACCCCAGTGATACGCTTATCAATTACTTCATAAAAGGTGATGAGTCGAAGAAGAGATGATGAGTCGAAAGAAGAGATGAATAAGGCTTTTATTAGCTAAGAAGAGACCATGCTTCTTCGTGAGTGACTGAACAAGTCTGAACGAAACCCACACAGTGGTGGGTGGAGTCAGCTGAGGCATGCCTCCATACACAGCGCCACCCAGAGGTGGCAATATACAATACAGTGGTTTACCACATTCACCCCTTGTTTAATGTGAAGTCCGGCGGGGTGAAGGGTACTACAAGTTAAGTCTATCAGGAGGCCTTGTCTGACGTCCTGATCGTCGTGGTGGCGGCGGTGGTGTTGCAGCATCCGACGTCGGGTCTGGTGTCTGGGTGGTTGGCGAAGATTCCTGGGGCTTTGGCATGCCGTCTGCAGGGGTTGGGTTGGGAGGGGTGGTGGGGGATAACAGTGGTAAGGGGGATAACGGTGGTAAGGGGGATAACGGTGGTAATTCAGGGGTACCCGAGGGTGCGAGATCTCGTATGGAGACCGTGTCCTCCCGCCCGTCTGGGTATGTCACCCAGGCATACTGGGGGTTGGCGTGTAGGAGGTGCACCCGCTCGACCAGGGGGTCCGTTTTATGCGTCCTCACGTGCCTCCGCAGTAGGACGGGCCCAGGAGAAGTCAACCATGCCGGTAGCGAGGTACCCGATGTAGACTTCCGGGGGAAAACGAACATTTTCTCATGAGGGGTCGCATTAGTGGCAGTACAAAGCAGTGACCGAATGGAGTGAAGCGCTGCAGGGAGGACCTCCTGCCAGCGGGAGGTCGGAAGGCCCTTAGATTTTAGTGCTAAGAGGACTGCCTTCCAAACCGTCGCGTTCTCCCTTTCCACCTGGCCGTTCCCCCGGGGGTTGTAACTGGTGGTCCTGCTCGTGGCGATACCTCTTGTTAGCAGGTACTGCCGAAGTTCGTCGCTCATGAACGATGAGCCCCTGTCGCTATGTATATAGCTGGGGAACCCGAACAGAGCGAAGATGTCATTCAGACACTTGATGACCGTGGTACTGGTCATGTCTGGGCAAGGGATGGCAAAGGGGAAACGGGAGTACTCATCAACTATGTTGAGGAAGTACACATTGCGGTCAGCGGAGGGGAGGGGCCCTTTAAAATCGACGCTCAGGCGTTCGAAGGGGCGGGTGGCCTTGATCAGGCTTGCTCTGTCCGGCCTATAGAAGTGCGGTTTGCACTCGGCGCAGATTTGGCAGCTCTTGGTCATGGTCCTGACCTCCTCGATGGAGTAGGGCAGGTTACGGGATTTGATAAAATGGAAAAACCTGGTGACCCCCGGGTGGCAGAGGTCATTGTGGAGGGACTGCAGCCTATCACTCTGCGCGTTGGCGCATGTACCACGTGATAGGGCATCTGGGGGCTCATTGAGTTTCCCTGGCCGATACAAGATATCATAATTGTAGGTGGAGAGTTCGATTCTCCACCTCAAGATCTTGTCGTTCTTGATTTTACCCCTCTGCTTATTATTAAACATAAAAGCTACTGAACGCTGGTCAGTGAGCAGGGTAAATCGTTTCCCGGCCAGGTAATGCCTCCAGTGACGCACCGCTTCTACAATAGCCTGGGCCTCCTTTTCGACGGAGGAGTGTCTCGTCTCGGGGCCCTGGAGGGTCCTTGAGAAAAAGGCCACGGGTCTGCCCGCCTGGTTAAGGGTCGCGGCTAGGGCGAAGTCGGAGGCATCGCTCTCCACTTGGAAGGGGATGGACTCATCCACCGCGTGCATTGCGGCCTTCGCGATATCGTTCTTGATAAGAGTGAAGGCTGCACACGCCTCTGGTGTCAGGGGGAAGGAGGTGGCTTTGATGAGGGGCCTGGCTTTGTCTGCATAGAGGGGCACCCACTGGGCGTAGTAGGAGAAAAACCCCAGGCATCTCTTCAGTGCTTTTTGGCAGTGGGGAAGGGGTAGCTCCATTAGGGGGCGCATTCTGTCGGGGTCGGGCCCGATGACTCCGTTCTCCACCACGCAGCCGAGGATGGCCAGGCGCTTGGTGTGAAACATACATTTTTCCTTATTGTACGTTAGGTTCAGCCGTTGGGCCGTACGGAGGAAATTTGCTAGATTAACGTCGTGGTCCTGCTGGTCGTGGCCGCAGATGGTGACGTTATCCAAATAGGGGAAGGTTGCCCGCAGCGCGTTCTGGTCAACCATTCGGTCCATCTCCCTTTGGAAGACCGAAACCCCGTTGGTGACGCCGAAGGGGACCCTAAGGAAGTGGTAGAGGCGGCCGTTTGCCTCGAAGGCAGTATACTGGCGGTCCTCATGGCGGATGGGCAGCTGGTGGTACGCTGACTTAAGGTCGATGGTGGAGAATACTTTGTATTGCGCAATCTGATTGACCATATCAGATATGCGAGGGAGGGGGTACGCGTCCAGCTGGGTGTACCGGTTTATGGTTTGGCTGTAGTCGATTACCATGCGGCGTTTTGCAGTGGTTTTAACGACTACAACCTGGGCTCGCCAGGGGCTAGTGCTACCTTCGATAATGCCCTCCTTCAAGAGCCGCTCCACCTCAGAGCTGATAAAAGCTCTGTCCCCGGCACTGTACCGCCTGCTTTTGGTAGCGATGGGTTTACAGTCGCGGGTGAGGTTAGCGAACAGGGGAGGGGGGGGGACTTTTAATGTGGAAAGGCTGCAGGTGGTTTGCAGCGGGCGATTTAAAAGTTGTTGGTTGCAGACTGTGAGTGGGGGGAGGGGTCCACCGTATGCTAGTGTGACACTCTTAAGGTGGCACTGAAAATCCAACCCTAGCAGGACGGCAGCGCAAAGACGGGGCAGGACTAGCAGTTTAAATTTTTGATATTCAGTGCCCCCTACTGACAGGGTCACCACACAGTAGCCGCTGATGTCCATTGACTGGGACTTGGACGCCATAGAAATGCGATGGTGCGTTGGCAGAATCGTGAGGGAGTGGCTACGTACCGTGTCGGGGTGGACGAAACTCTCTGTGCTCCCGCTGTCGATCAGGCAACTGGTGGCGCGGCCGTTTACCGCGATATCCATCATGGAGCTGGATAGATGGTGAGGGTGGCCTTGATCCAGCGTCACGGAGGCTAGTATGTGGCTTAGTGAGTCACTATAGTCATCCGCCGAGACGGTGGTCGGTTCCGGTGACGAAATGGCGGTTGAGTGCGTTGGATACGATGGCGGCGGATGCCATGCGGCCGGGGGTACACAAAATGGCGGATAAGATGGCTGCTCCCACGGCCCGCACGCTGCGCTGCTGGCTGGCTTCCCCTTGCAGGCGTTAGCGTAATGGCCTTTCTTCCCGCAGCCCGAGCAGGTAGCTGTCTTAGCTGGGCAGTGCGCTCTGGGATGTTTTAACTGGCCACAGAAATAGCATTTTTGGGCCTGGTTACTGGGCATCGAAGCAGTTCTTACCGGAGGCTGCTGTCTCGGTTGGGTCGCTGCAGCGGTTGGTGCCGGGGGCGGCGGTCCCGTGTCCCACGGTTTCGATTGCCATGTCTCGGCGCCGTTACGGGGGTATGCCTCGAGGTTTCGGTGGGCCTCCTCTAACGAGAGCGCAAGGGCAATGGCCGTCTTCAGGTCGGGTTCCTTGCTTTCTAGCAGTCTCTGCCGGGTGTGGTCTGACTGGAGGCCCCTGACGAAGGCATCACAGGCGAGTCCCTGCGCGTGCTCCACAGCCGTTACCGCTTTACAATCGCAGTCTCTGCAGAGTGCCAGTAGCGCCCGTGCAAATGCCCCTACCGATTCTCCCGGTTGCTGCCTGCGGGATCCCAAGAGGTGTCGGGCGTAAATTGTGTTCACTGGGCGCGTATATGCGCATTATCGAGGGGAGCAGCAGCCCCTGGCGTGCCCAGGTCGTAGTCATAAAGACCGGCGATAAAAACCGCCTGGTCATCGACTACAGCCAGACCATAAACAGATATACCCAGCTGGACGCATACCCCCTCCCCCGCATATCTGACATGGTCAATCAGATTGCACAGTATAAAGTATTCTCGACCATCGACCTGAAGTCGGCCTACCACCAACTCCCTATCCACCCTGAGGACCGCCAGTATACCGCCTTCGAGGCGAATGGGCGCCTATACCACTTCCTTAGGGTCCCCTTCGGTGTCACTAATGGGGTCTCGGTCTTCCAAAGGGAGATGGACCAGATGGTTGACCAGAACGAACTGCAGGCTACATTCCCCTACCTAGATAACGTCACTATCTGCTTCGAATCATACCTGAGAGAATCCAGCGTCCCTCAGGCATCCAAACTAAGTGTCCTGCAGGCACAACTGAGCCCGAAAGTATACACTCTCATCGAGGACATGACTACCTACGAGACCGCCATCAACCTGCTGAAACAGAAGTACCGGACCCCGGTAAACTACATGTACGCTAGGCACCTCCTAAGATCACGGCCGCAACAGCCAGGAGAATCAGTAGCCGAATTCTCACAGGCGCTATATGCACTCGCCAGGAACTGTGACTTTAAATCGGTGTCGGCAGCCGAAAATACTGAAGATAATATCCGCGACGCATTCCTGAAAGGCCTACGGTCCGAGTACTCACGGCAAAGACTGCTGGAAGCTAAAGACCTCAGCATGGAAAAAGCTGAAGCCCTCGCTATCTCCCTGGAAGTGGCCCACCAAGATCAGGAAGCATTCACCAGGTACTGCTCGCGACCCTGGGACTCGGGCCCGACCCCTACCACAGCACCCTTCCCAGCGCCGCCCCCGGGACCTACCTCTGCGTCGGCGTCCCGGACCCGACCGGCCCCGCCACCCCCGGCACCGGCCCCGACATCGGGCATCCGCGATCGGGCCGCCGGCTGTTTTTTTTGTGGCCAGGAGAAGCACCCGAGGTCGCGCTGCCCAGCCAAGAACTCCATATGTAAAACCTGCCTGAAGAAAGGCCACTTCTCCAAGGCCTGCAGGAGCGGATCCTCAGAGGCCAGCAGTGCCGCATGCGAACTATGGGGGCGGCCATCTTCGTTTAGGGCAACTGAGGCCAGCATCCCCACACATGAGTCATGGGGGCGGCCATCTTTGTTTAGGGCAACTGAGGCCAGCATCCCCACACATGAGTCATGGGGCGGCCATCTTTGATTAAGGCAACCGACCCCAATAGTGCCTCATGGGGCCCTACCTCGTGGGAGACGCCATTTTACTCACCACGCCCGACCGCCTCGCCCGCAGATGACAACGACTCGCTCAGCTACACACTAGCTTCCGTCACCCTGGACCAAGCCCGCCCGCACCATCTGTCCAAGTCAATGATGGACATCAAAGTGAACGGCCACGCCACGACCTGCCTGTTCGACAGCGGAAGCACGGAGAGCTTCATCCACCCAGACACGGTGAGCCACTACTCCCTCTCTGTCCTACCAACGCGCAGCCGAATCTCGATGGCATCGAGGTCCCACGCCACGGACATCAGCGGCTACTGTGTCGTGACCCTGTCGGTTAAGGGCACGGAGTATAAAAACTTTAAACTCCTCGTCCTCCCCCATCTCTGCGCTGCCATCCTACTAGGGCTGGACTTCCAATCCCACCTCCAAAGCGTAACCCTAGCATACGGTGGACCCCTCCCCCCACTCACAGTCAACAACCAGCAAACGTTAAACCGCCCACCGCGTAACACCTGCAGCCTCTCCACCCTCAAGGTCCCGCCACCCTCTCTGTTTGCTAACCTTTAGTCACCTTCGTAACTCTTCGCCTTTTACTGGAGGAATTGAGAAGTGGTAAACAAGAATTTTGAAAGCATAGTAGAAATTCTACAGGACCACTTAAACCCCACACCGCTGCTGATGGCAGAACGATTTAAGTTCCATGAAAGGAACCAACACAAAGACGAAAGCAATGCTGAGTACCTAACGGAACTGCGCAAGCTATTGAAACACTGCCAGTTTGGAGCGGGACTAGCAGATACGTTAAGGGGCAAGTTTGTGTGTGGGCTACAAAGTGAAGGAACCCAGAAACGGCTTCTGTCAGAAAAGGATCTTACGCTGGACAAAGCTTTCAGTATGGCAGTATCACACGAAGCAGCCGCAAGGGGCGCTGCAGAGATACAACGGAGACCGCAAGAATATGGCACCAATGAAATGTCCTATGGAACAGGGAAGTGCTATCGCTGCGGCAGAACAACACATGACCAGAAAGATTGTTGGTTCAAGGACCAAGTGTGCAGACAGTGTAGGAAAGCAGGACACATAGCAAGAGTCTGCAGGCCTGGGAAGAAAACCAACAGTAAGAAATCTCCACAGGAGAAGTACAAAAAGGTACACCAGGTGATGGACAGTGGTTCAGACGAACAGAAAAGTGACACAGACTCCGGAAGCAAGGAGCTGGGTTGTCTGAAACTACATAAGGTAACCGAAATGGAGGATCACCAGACTATCTGGGTTACACTCAAGATAGACGGAGTCCAAGTGAAAATGGAATTGGACACAGGGTCAGCTCTAACAGTCATAAATCAAAGAGACTACAAGCGGCTATTTTCACACATACCCTTGAAAGCTACAGAGATTGTCTTGAAGACGTATACGGGGCAAAAAGTCTACCCCAAAGGAAAAACAAGGGTGAAAGTGACATATAAAGGCCAGGAAATAACTAAAATGGATATATATGTATTGCCAGATGGAGGACCACCACTGCTAGGTGAATGGATCCGGAAGATACCATTAGATTGGCATTCCATACAGGCACTGAAGGTTGAGGCCAAAAAGGATGACGACGTCACACCTGGACGACTGTCAAAAAATGCTAACTGACGCAAAAGAAGTGTTCCAGGAGGGACTAGGAACACTAAAAGGAATAACAGCAACGATTAAAATAGAGGAAAATGCAAGCCCAAAGTTTCTGAAGGCCAGACCAGTGCCTTATGCGATCAGACCAGCTGTTGAAGCAGAGCTGGAAGGGTTGGAACGTTCAGGAGTACTGTCCAAAGTAGACTGGAGCGAGTGGGCTACTCCCATCGTTCCTGTAATGAAGAGGTCGTTGAGTAATACGCCTGGGGAAACAAAGAAGGTCCGCATCTGTGGGGATTATAAGGTGACAGTGAACCCACTCCTTCACACGGTACAATATCCGCTTCCACGAATTGAGGATATTTTCGCCTCGCTATCTGGAGGTAAACGCTTCACAAAAGTTGATCTAGCCCAGGCGCACTTGCAAATGGAGGTAGAAGAAGCTTCGAAACGATACCTTACGATCAACACTCATAAAGGTCTCTATAAATACAACCGGCTGGTGTTTGGAGTAGCCTCGGCTCCGGCTATCTGGCAAAGGGCGAGGGATCAGGTCCTGCAGGGGATTCCAGGGACCCAGTGTTATTTGGACGACATCTTGGTCACGGGTGAAAATGACGGTGATCACCTCGCCAACTTGGAGAAGGTGCTCACCAGATTAAAGGAGTATGGGCTACGAGCTAATCGCCACAAGTGCGAGTTTTTCCAGAAACAGATCTCGTATTGTGGCCACGTCATCGATGAAGAGGGGTTACATAAGTCCCCTGACAAGATTGAGGCAGTAGTCAAGGCTCCAGCACCGGAAAATGTGTCAAACTGAGGTCGTTCCTCGGGCTGGTAAACTACTACCACAAGTTCTTACCAAATTTGTCTATGGTATTACACACACTGAACACCCTACTGCAAACAGGGGTACCATGGAAGTGGGATGACGAACGTAGACGAGCTTTCCAGAAGTGTAAAGAATTGATCACATCAAAAGAGGTGTTGGCCCATTTCAACCCAGCACTACCAATTCGTTTGGCATGTGATGCATCACCCTATGGTATTGGAGCGGTGCTGTCGCACAAATTCCCAGACGGGTTGGAGAGGCCAGTGGCCTTTGCGTCTCGGTCACTAACCTCAGCCAAGCGCAACTACGCCCAGATTGACAGGGAGGCCCTCAGCCTAGTATGGGGAGTAAAAAAATTCAACCACTATCGGCATGGGCAGAAGTTCAGCTTGCTGACTGACCACCAACCACTTGTCTCCATCTTTAATCCTAAGAAGGGCGTTCCAGTGATGACTGCACAGCGGTTACAAAGATGGTCCCTGTTTGTAGGGGCGAATCAATATGAAATAGAATATAAAGGCACGAAACAGCATGGGAACGCTGATGGGCTATCGTGCCTGCCACTGCCTACTGTGGAGGAAGCACCAGCAGTGGACCCTATCGAGATATTTTATTCGTCAATAATTGAACGATTGCCAGTAACAAACGCGGATATAGAGAAGGAGACCCGCAATGATCCGACGCTGTCGAGGGTATATGAATTGACGGTGAGGGGATGGCCAACACATGGCGACTCACTGTTGCCAGCATTCTCATCCAGAAGAGAACAGCTGTCAGTATGCCAGGGGACAGTGATGTGTGGATCCAGAGTGGTGATTCCACCCGAGTTAAGGGAGAGAGTGCTAAATGACCTACATGAAGGTCATCTGGGGGGACTGAAAATGAAAAGCCTTGCTAGGGCTTATGTGGCCGGGAATCGATCAACAAATCGAAGACCTAACTAAGAGCTGCTTAGGATACCAGAAGGTCCAAAATGCACCACCACATGCCCCTCTACACCCATGGGAGTGGCCCTCCTCTCCATGGCAACGGGTGCATATTGATTTCGCTGGTCCATTCATGGACTCAATGTTCTTAATAGCAGTGGATGCTCACTCGAAATGGCCTGAGGTGATAAAAATATCCTCAACCACTACAGAGAAAACGATTGCAGTCCTACGGACCATATTTGCTAGGAACGGCTTGCCAGAGCAGATTTGCTCTGATAATGGACCACAGTTTGTGTCCGAAGAGTTTCGAAAATTTATGAGAAGGAATGGGGTAAGGCATTACACATCTGCCCCGTATCATCCAGCCACAAATGGATTGGCTGAGAGGTTCGTACAAAGCTTTAAGAAGGCGATAAAGGCCATGTGCGACGATGAAATTCCACTACAGCATAAGAGGGACAATTTCTTATTAGCCTACCGAAACGCGGCACATGCAGTTACCAACCAGACCCCGGCCATGATGTTCTTTAACCGAAGGTTGAGATCTCGTCTGGACTTGCTCAGACCAAATGTGCGAAGGAATGTTGAGGACAAACAATTCCAGCACATCAATGAGAAGCCGACAAAGAGCTTCAATGTAGGGCAACCAGTCTTGGCCCGTGACTATCGAACAGAGAAATGGCAACCCGGAATGATATGTACAAGGCAGGGGCCATTAATGTATACAGTGGATGTCGGGGAGAACATTGTGAGACGCCACGTCGATCAGATCTTAGCGTCACAGGAACGCGTCAACCCCATGTCTCGAGTACCTGGGGATGAACCCGACATACCGGTAGCATTTACTTCAGACCCAGTAGCAGTGGAACCCGATGAACTACCCGATGAAAAGGGGTCAGAATCGCCTCTGCACCAAGAACAAGAACCTTCGGAAAGGCGCTATCCCGAAAGGGTCAGGAAGCCACCCCAAAGACTGAATCTATAAATGGACTTTTGTTGTTTAATGTACATGTTGAAATGTTAATTGTTATTTGAATATTAGGGGTACTACTAATCTAAAAGGGGAGGAATTGTAGTGTATGTGCCTTTAAGTCAGAACTACTTTTACAGCTCCTGTATACTGTAGTACCGGCAGTGACCACACCGGTATATAAGCTTTGCGCATGCCTCTGTACCCCCAGCCTTGAGATTACCCTCCTCCAGTAAAGACCTGTTTATTGTTAATGTACAGCATCGTGTGATTATTTAATAACAGCATATCCTCTGAATCACGGATCCAACACTCCCCATAACCCTCGACTCGCTTATCGTTCAAAAAGTCTGTCTATCTCCACCTTAAATATACTCAATGACCCAGCCTCCACAGCTCTCTGGGACGGAGAATTCCACAGATTTACGACCCTCTGAGAGAAGAAATTCCTCCTCATCTCCGTTTTAAATGGGTGCCCCCTTATGCTGAAATTTGCCCCCGCGTTCTAGATTCCCCCACGAGGGGAAACATCCTCTCAGCATCCACTCTGTCAAGCCCGCTATGTTTCAATAAGATCCCCTCTCATTCTTCTAAAACTGTACGCAGTACTCCAGGTGTGGTCTCACCAGCGCCCCGTACAGTTGTAGCAGGACTTCCCTACTTTTATACTCCAACCCCTTTGCAATAAAGGCCAACATTCCATTTGCCTTCCTAATTACTTGCTGTACCTGCATGCTAACATTTTGTGTTTCATGTACGAGGACCCCCAGATCCCTCTGTATCGCCACGTTCTGTAGTCTCGCGCCATTTAAATAATAATTTGCTTTTATATTTTTCCTACCAAAGTAGTCTATAACCTCACATTTTCACACATTATGCTCCATCTGCCAAATGTTTGCTCACTCACTTAGCCTGTCTATATCCCTTTGCAGACTCTGTGTCCTCTTCACAACTTTTCCTTTATTCTCCGAGGCTGACCTGCTCGATTCCAGGAGGACAATCCAATGGCAATAAAAATCAGGAGCGGAAAATTCGGCTGCTTTGCGCCTCCCATTAGTGCTGTAAGAGGGCACTAACGGGTCGCAAAGCAACTAGCGCCCGGGCACAGTGCCGCCAACGCCTCCCGCGAAATTCAGCGGGAGGTTAGCGGGGGCGGTAACCGTTAGTGCCCCACGCTGCTGCGCCGCCGGCGGTGATGTCATCAGCGTGCGCAGCGCCCCGCTCGCACCCCGGCCACGATCTTCAGTGGCGCCCCCTGACATACCGGCGGACGCTATGTCCGGCGAGGTTAGGGGGGCCCACCTGCGGCCGGCGTGGCGCTAATTAAAGGGGAGGTGCCGGGCGGCCATTTTTGTTGCTGGCCTCCTGCCAGCACCTGCCCCCGTTGCCGTCCCCGGCCTCCTGACTCGCCCCCCCCCCCACGGAGTGCCGGCTGCGCTCCGTGAGACCGGCACTTCTCTTGAGCGCCGGGCTCTTCTGCCGGCACTCCCGATCCCCGGGGGCCCAGCTGGGCCCCGGGTCGCGCTGCACTAGGCCCCCCCCCTTTAAGAAGATGAGGAAGGCCTGCAATACTGCGGCGCGACATGCCGCACGTAGCACCGCGATATTCCCTCGCAGCACCCCAAGAGGGAGGGGGTGTGTTTCCAGTAGCGCCCCGCTTCCCTCTCGGGGTGCTACCAATAAATTTCAGCCGCGGGGGCACCAATTTTTTGGGGGCGCTGAAAGTAGCGCCCCGGCGAAGTTAGCGCCCCAAAGGGGGCGCGACTCAATTTTTCCCCCCAGGAGAGATGTAAAACGGGCTGGTGATCTGTTATCACCCGATTTACACCATCAAACAGAGTCAAAATGATGGCCATTCTCCCTGAGGTGACCCGTACCCCCGAGGAGTCAGCTCCCAGCACTCACTCAGACACTGAAGGTTGCTCGCTTCCCACTGTAAGTCCTCTCCACATCTCACCGTCCCATCACCTCCAGAGATGAAGTAACCCGCGTGACACTCGTACACGGCCT
Organism: Somniosus microcephalus; assembly: GCF_052327205.1. NCBI lineage: Eukaryota > Metazoa > Chordata > Chondrichthyes > Squaliformes > Somniosidae > Somniosus > Somniosus microcephalus. The sequence goes on along the minus strand of NC_140987.1, from coordinate 9,483,503 downwards.
GGCTACCGACGGCATACACCGCTCTCAGATCCTGCAGAAATTAACGCAAGAATCGTCCAACATTAATACGATGCGGTGGATGGGCAGAGCCGGTGGGGGCTGCTCAGGAGTGGCCTGGTGAAAAGCAAGCATCAGAATCAGCAACTTCCTTCAAATATTCACGGAGAGAATGAGAGATACCCTGGTGATCAGCTCAACACCCACTGGGGAGGTCGCTCAGGTGGACCAGGAACACCAGGTTCTATAACCGAGCTCTGCTTCCAGGGGTCACAGAGGGCAAAATGGCCAAGATCCATGGTCCAGCGCTCAAGCTACTGACCCTTGTTGGAATGTGCGTGTGTGGAGGTTGGCTAAGGTAGCAACACGCTGACTGCGAGACCCTCAGCGGGTACAATGCTCGGCCATCGCTCCCCGTCAGGCTCAAAAGAAACATTAGACATTTGGACAAGTTTTGCAGAAAGGCCAGGACATGAGAAAGCAACCCAGAGATTAAATGGGTGGCTAGAGTCCATGATAGGGGAGAGTGTACATGGGCTGTGGGAGGAGATTAAATGTGTGGGTAGAGTCCATGATAGGGGAGAGTGTACATGGGCTGTGGGAGGAGATTAAATGGGTGGGTAGAGTCCGCGATAGGGGAGAGTGTACATGGGATTTGATTACGTACCTGGACAAGTCCATTTGCCAGTTGAGGGGGAGCTGGGCAGCTCCTGACTGGATTAATCTGCCTTTCAAAGCAATGAGGTTCAAGCAGGCTGGAAGAAAGAGAGAAGCAAGAATTAATCCTTCACTGTGCTCTCCCCTAGCATGAACTCTACCCATCCATTTAATCTCCTCCCACAGCCCATGTACACTCTCCCCTATCACGGACTCTACCCACCCATTTAATCTCCTCCCACAGCCCATGAACACTCTCCCCTATCACGGACCCTACCCACACATTTAATCTCCTCCCACAGCCCATGTACACTCTCCCCTATCATGGACTCTACCCACCCATTTAATCTCCTCCCACAGCCCATGTACACTCTCCCCTATCATCGACTCTACCCACCCATTTAATCTCCTCCCACAGCCCATGTACACTCTCCCCTATCATCGACTCTACCCACCCATTTAATCTCCTCCCACAGCCCATGTACACTCTCCCCTATCACGGACTCTACCCACCCATTTAATCTCCTCCCACAGCCCATGTACACTTTCCCCTATCATAGGCTCTACCCACCCATTTAATCTCCTCCCACAGCCCATGTACACTTTCCCCTATCATGGACTCTACCCACCCATTTAATCTCCTCCCACAGCCCATGTACACTCTCCCCTATCACGGACTCTCTCCACCCATTTAATCTCCTCCCACAGCCCATGTACACTCTCCCCTATCACGGACTCTACCCACCCATTTAATCTCCTCCCACAGCCCATGTACACTCTCCCCTATCACGGACTCTACCCACCCATTTAATCTCCCCCCACAGCCCATGTACACTCTCCCCTATCATGGACTCCACCCGCCCATTTAATCTCCTCCCACAGCCCATGGACACTCTCCCCTATCACGGACTCTACCCACCCATTTAATCTCCTCCCAGAGCCCATGTACACTCTCCCCTATCACGGACTCTCTCCACCCATTTAATCTCCTCCCACAGCCCATGTACACTCTCCCCTATCACGGACTCTACCCACCCATTTAATCTCCTCCCACAGTCCATGTACACTCTCTCCTATCACGGACTCTACCCACCCATTTAATCTCCTCCCACAGTCCATGTACACTCTCCCCTATCACGGACTCTCTCCACCCATTTAATCTCCTCCCACAGCCCATGGACACTCTCCCCTATCACGGACTCTACCCACCCATTTAATCTCCTCCCACAGCCCATGTACACTCGACCCAGCTCTTCTTCAAAATAGTGCTGTGGGATCTTTTACATCCACCTGAGTGGGGTGATGGGCCCTCGGTTTAATGTCTCACCCAAAAGACGGCAACTCCGACAGTGCAGCACTCCCTCAGTACTGCACTGGGAGTGTCGGCCTGGAGTGGAACTATAAACCCATGAGCTTCTGCCTCAGAGGCGAGAGTGCTACCCACTGAGCCACGACCAGCTTCAAGGCTGATTGCTGTTTTCCAGAGACACAGTGTATCCAGCTCGTTCCCCATAGTAACGCCCGAACCGCAGTCCCCTGGGGCACATTGGCTGAGCTGGGAATCACGTCCCGTCCGTTCTACCTCACTTGGTCCAGAGTGCGAGACAGCAAGGATTAGAAGGTTGCAGAAATCAAAATACAGGGCTCTGTGTAAATAATGAGCATCACTTGTTCTTCTCCGGAGGGGCAGGGCGAGGCTACCACTTGGCGGGACTCCTGAATGAGGGACCCAGGCCCAGAGCTGAGCCCCTCACTATCTGCTGCAGCGATCCTAAGAGTGCTTCTTGAATAACTGGCTAGCGTTGTGAGGCAGGGTACGGTATGTCACTGGACTAGTAATCCAGAGGCCTGGACTAATGATCCAGAGACATGAGGTCACAATCCCACCACGGCAGCTGGGGAATTTAAATTCAATTAAATAAATCTGGAATAAAAAGCTAGTGTATGTAATAGTGACCATATAACTATTGGATTGTCATGAAAACTAATGTCCTTTAGGGAAGGAAACCTGCCAATATGTGACTCCAGACCCACAGCAATGTGGTTGACTGTTAACGATCCTCTGAGATGGCCCAGCAAGACACTCAGTTGTATCAGGGGTCCCCACCACCTTCTCAAGGACAATTATGGATGGGCAATAAAAGCTGGCCTTGCCAGCGACGCCCACGTCCAATGAATAAATCTGAAAGCCTCTGTCCCACACGCAAGGGACGAGCTGAAGCTCACACGGGAGCTTACCGTAAATACTCCATTTCTCCATCTTCACACTTTTCTGAATGTGAACTATCTCCGATGCAGTTCCTCCCTCCTCTGCTTGGAGTAGGATTGTCACATCTTCGCGATCGGCTTCTTCTGTCATTTCCACAACCGCCCCACGCCGTCCAACAACTCCAGCTCCCATCAATACCACTTCCTGCAACAGATACACTCATTCATACATGAGAAAGGACCCATTGAATCTCCTCCCACAGCCCATGTACACTCTCTCCTATCACAGACTCTACCCACCCATTTAATCTCCTCCCACACCCCACGTACACTCTCCCCTATCACAGATCTACCCACCCATTTAATCTCCTCCCACAGCCCATGTACACTCTCCCCTATCATGGACTCTACCCACCCATTTAATCTCCTCCCACAGCCCATGTACACTCTCCCCTATCATGGACTCTACCCACCCATTTAATCTCCTCCCACAGCCCATGTACACTCTCCCCTATCATGGACCCTACCCACACATTTAATCTCCTCCCACAGCCCATGTAAACTCTCCCCTATCACAGACTCTACCCACCCATTCAATCTCCTCCCACAGCCCATGGACACTCTCCCCTATCACAGATTCTACCCACCCATTCAATCTCCTCCCACAGCCCATGTACACTCTCCACTATCACGGATTCTACCCACCCATTTAATCTCCTCCCACAGTCCATGTACACTCTCCCCTATCACAGACTCTACCCACCCATTCAATCTACTCCCACAGCCCATGTGCACTCTCCCCTATCATGGACTCTACACACCCATTTAATCTCCTCCCACAGCCCATGTACACTCTCCCCTATCACAGACTCTACCCACCCATTTAATCTCCTCCCACAGCCGAAGTACACGTTCCCCTATCATGGACTCTACCCACCCATTTAATCTCCTCCCACAGCCCATGTACACTTTCCCCTATCACGGACTCTACCCACCCATTTAATCTCCTCCCACAGCCCATGTACACTCTCCCCTATCACGGACTCTACCCACCCATTCAATTTCCTCCCACAGCCCAAGTACACTCTCCCCTATCATGGACTCTACCCACCCATTTAATCTCCTCCCACAGCCCATGTACACTCTCCCCTGTCATGGACTCTACCCACCCATTCAATCTCCTCCCACAGCCCATGTACACTCTCCCCTATCATGGCCTCTACCCACCCATTTAATCTCCTCCCACAGCCCATGTACACTCTCCCCTATCACAGACTCTACCCACCCATTTAATCTCCTCCCACAGCCCATGTACACTCTCCCCTATCATAGACTCTACCCACCCATTTAATCTCCTCCCACAGCCCAAGTACACTCTCCCCTATCATGGACTCTACCCACCCATTCAATCTCAACCCCCAGCCCATGTACACTCTCCCCTATCATGAACTCTACCCACCCATTTAATCTCCTCCCACACCCCATATTCACTCTCCCCTATCATGGACTCTACCCACACATTTAATCTCCTCCCACAACCCATGTACACTCTCCCCTGTCATGAACTCTACCCACCCATTTAATCTCCTCCCACAGCCCATGTACACGCTCCCCTAACACGGACTCTACCCACCCATTTAATCTCCACCCACAGCCCATGTACACTCTCCCCTATCACAGACTCTTCCCACACATTTAATCTCCTCCCACAGCCCATGTACACTCTCCCCCATCACAGACTCTACCCACCCATTTAATCTCCTCCCACAGCCCATGTACGCACTCCCCTATCATGGACTCTACCCACCCATTTAATCTCCTCCCACAGCCCATGTACACTCTCCCCTATCATGGACTCTACCCATCCATTTAATCTCCTCCCACAGCCCATGTACACTCTCCCCTATCATGGACTCTAACCACCCATTTAATCTCCTCCCACAGCCCATGTACACTCTCCCCTATCATGGACTCTACCCATCCATTTAATCTCCTCCCACAGCCCTTGTACACTCTCCCCTATCATGGACTCTACCCATCCTTTTAATCTCCTCCCACAGCCCATGTACACTCTCCCCTATCATGGACTCTACCCACCCATTTAATCTCCTCCCACAGCCCTTGTACACTCTCCCCTATCATCGACTGTACCCACCCATTTAATCTCCTCCCACAGCCCATGTACACTCTCCCCTATCATGGACTCTACCCACCCATTTAATCTCCTCCCACAGCCCATGTACAGTCTCCCCTATCATGGACTCTAACCACCCATTTAATCTCCTCCCACAGCCCTTGTACACTCTCCCCTATCATCGACTCTACCCACCCATTTAATCTCCTCCCACAGCCCATGTACACTCTCCCCTATCATGGACTCTAACCACCCATTTAATCTCCTCCCACAGCCCATGTACACTCTCCCCTATCATGGACTCTACCCACCCATTTAATCTCCTCCCACAGCCCTTGTACACTCTCCCCTATCATGGACTCTACCCACCCATTTAATCTCCTCCCACAGCCCTTGTACACTCTCCCCTATCATCGACTCTACCCACCCATTTAATCTCTTCCCACAGCCCATGTACACTCTCCCCCATCACAGACTCTACCCACCCATTTAATCTCCTCCCACAGCCCATGTACACTCTCCCCTATCATGGACTCTACCCACCCATTTAATCTCCTCCCACAGCCCATGTACGCACTCCCCTATCATGGACTCTACCCACCCATTTAATCTCCTCCCACAGCCCATGTACACTCTCCCCTATCATGGATTCTACCCACCCATTCAATCTCCTCCCACAGCCCATGTACGCACTCCCCTATCATGGACTCTACCCACCCATTTAATCTCCTCCCACAGCCCATGTACACTCTCCCCTATCATGGACTCTACCCACCCATTTAATCTCCTCCCACAGCCCATGTACGCACTCCCCTATCATGGACTCTACCCACCCATTTAATCTCCTCCCACAGCCCATGTACACTCTCCCCTATCATGGACTCTACCCACCCATTTAATCTCCTCCCACAGCCCATGTACACTCTCCCCTATCATGGACTCTACCCACCCATTTAATCTCCTCCCACAGCCCATGTACACTCTCCCCTATCATGGACTCTACCCACCCACTGAATCTGCTCCCACAGCCCATGTACACTCTCCCCTGTCATAGACTCTACCCACCCATTTAATCTCCTCCCACAGCCCATGTACGCACTCCCCTATCATGGACTCTACCCACACATTTAATCTCCTCCCACAGCCCATGTACACTCTCCCCTATCATGGACTCTACCCACCCATTTAATCTCCTCCCACAGCCCATGTACGCACTCCCCTATCACGGACTCTACCCACCCATTTAATCTCCTCCCACAGCCCATGTACACTCTCCCCTATCACAGACTCTACCCACCCATTTAATCTCCTCCCACAGCCCATGTACACTCTCCCCTATCACAGACTCTACCCATCCATTTAATCTCCTCCCACAGCCCATGTACACTCTCCCCTATCATAGACTCTAACCACCCATTCAATCTCCTCCCACAGCCCAAGTACACTCTACGAAAGCAAAATACTGCGGATGCCGGAAATCTGAAATAAAAACAGAAAATGCTGGAAGTACCCAGCAGGTCAGGCAGCATCCGTGGAGAGAGAAACAGAATTAAAGTTTCAGGTCGACGACCCTTCGTCAGAACTGGAAGAAGTTAGAGATGTAACAGGATTTAAACAAGTGCAGGGACAGGGAAAGGCGGGAGGGGAGGAAAGAATGAAAGGGAAGGTCTGTGATAGGGTGGAAGGCCGGACAGATTAAATGACAAAAGGGATGATGGTGCGAGGCGAGAGGTGGTAATGGGACAAGTAAAGAAACAAAAGATGGCTCTAGAAGATGACGTTTCTGCCATTCCCAGTTACACCTCCTCTAGACTCATCTTTTGTTTCTTTCCTTGTTCTATTCCCATCTCCCTTTGGTTTGTACAGTCATACCTTTTGACATTTAATCCCTGCTGATTAAAATTAGAGTTTGGCCATTCAGGGATTAAATCAGGAAGCACTTTTCCACAGAAAGGGTGGTGGAAATCTGAAACATTCTCCCCCAAAAGGTGGCGGATACTGGAGGTCAATTGGAGCTTTCAAGGCTTGAGATCGATAGACTTTTGTTGGGTAAGGCTATCAGGGACCTAGAACCAAGGTGGGTAGATGGAGTTGGGGTACAGAGCACCCATGATGTAACTGAATGGCGCAACAGGACCGAGGGGCTGAATGGCCTCCTCCTGTTCCCATGTTCCCAGGTGCTTTTTGAACCGAGTGATCAGACTGCCGACAGGTGTGAGTTCTGAGAAATTGTTAACACTCAGCATTGCACCGGTGCTGTTCCTGACCTGCGGGTGCCCCTGGCTGATTGAAGTGGAAGGAGAGGTTGCAGAAACAATGTACAAGGACAATACCAGAAATGCGAGGTTATACCTGTCAGGCAAGGATGAACAGGCTGGGACATGAATCGTGTCATTCATGTGAAAATTACTTATGAAATGATACTGGGCGGCCTGCTGGTGGCACTGTCCAGGGAGAGTATAAATACTCGGGCATGGGCCCAGCTTGCTCAGGACATTCTTTAACAGGAACTAGTGAAGGACACAACTAGACCTCCTGTGATGAAATATTCCATTCATCACTCATTGGTATTCTCTGCCTGTGACTGTGGTTGGTTTCAGTTTCATTTCCCTTACCTCAGTTCCGTTTCCTCACCATTGTATTGTACTGTGTGTAGGGCTCCGCCCATACCTGGCCCCTATGTAAGCTGGCCCAGCCTGCATCACATCCAGTACGGCAGACCTCTGGATGGAAGATACCTCTCCTCTGTGTGTTACCTTCTAAGTCAATAGAAGCCTTGTTTTGTTTCGCGAACATCGAGTCTCGGATTTATTGAGGCACATCAATTTTATTGACTTAATTTTCAACACAATGGATCAACTCTTGAAACCCGAACGTTTGGATTTGGACCAGCATGCTTCGGACGCATCGGCATGCTTCGGACACTGGTTTATGTGTATGGAATTCTTCCTGGACAATTCCGCAGCCGTCAAAGACGCTACGGACGCTGCGAGTATGAAACTCGGAATTCTGCGGAATTGGGTAAGCCACCGGGTTTACCCCCTCATCCAAGACGCTGACACGTACCCGGCCGCCTGCGACATCTTAAAGGCGCATTACCAGCAGCCTACGAATGAGGTGTATGCTAGGCATCTGCTCGCTACTCGCGCACAGCGACCCGGGGAATCGGTGGAGGAGTTCCTAGGCACCCTGAAAACGCTTGGCAAAGACTGCAAGTGCCAAGATGTAAAAGCCGCAGTGTACACTGACGAGCTTGTTCGCAATGCCTTTATCACAGGCCTCAGCTCCACTTACATCCGGCAGAGACTGCTGGAAAAAACGGGATTGGACCTGAAACAGGCTGCGGACACAGCGCGATCCCTGGATGTGGCCCAGAGAAACTCGGATGCCTACTCTTCAGCCCGCACCGTCCACGCCGCCACGTGTGCACCAAGGGCGCCGCCATCTTGGAAGGCATCTTCCCCGCCCGGCAGCCCGACACCGTCGGGGCCCCGCTCTCCCCCCAGAAGCCCTACGACAGCCACGACGCGTCGGGGACCCAACTGCTACTTCTGCGGGCAGCCGAAGCACACCAGAAACCTGTGCCCGGCGAAAGGCACCACCTGCTTTAAGTGCGGTAAGAAGGGGCACTTCGGGAAGGTGTGCAGAGGGAATCCCGCCGGAAAACCCGCCACCGCCGCGTGTGCGCCGTGGGAGCGGCCATCTTGGACGCCATCTTGCCCGACCTCGTGGGGTCCACCATCTTGTGAGCAGACAGCGTGGACGCCATCTTGTCTCGATCAGGGCCCTACAGTGGCATCGGTCACAGTGGACCAGACCAGGCCGCACCCGCTATCCAAATCAATGGTGGACATCGAGGTAAACGGGTGCGGGGTTAAATGTTTAATTGACAGTGGAAGCACGGAGAGTTTTATCCACCCTGAACTGGCACAACAGCTCTCCCTAAAGGTGTTCCCTACTCGGGGTACCATCTCTATGGCTGATAAAACCCAGACATCGACCATTATGGGTTACTGCACGGTACAATTGTCTGTTAACGGAACTGTATACGATAATTTTAAAGTACTAATCATGAAGAATCTATGTGCGAGTGTGATCTTGGGCCTGGATTTCCAGTGCTACCACCAAAGCATCACGCTCAATTACGGTGGGTCCCAGCCGCCCCTCACAGTGTGCAGTCTGGCTACCCTGAAGGTAAAGCCGCCTTCGCTATTCGCGAACCTTACCCCTAACTGCCGGCCAATAGCGACCAAAAGCAGGAGGTACAGCTGGGAGGACAGGCGGTTTATCACGACCGAGGTAGACAGGCTCCTGAAAGAGCGCATTATTGAATGCAGCAACAGCCCGTGGCGCGCCCAAGTGGTAGTGGTAAGGGGTAGCGAGAAGAAATGGATGGTGATCGACTATAGCCAAACGATCAACAGGTACACCCAACTAGACGCCTACCCGCTACCCCGCATATCAGAAATGGTGAACCAAATCGCCCAATGCCGGGTGTTCTCCACCATCGACCTCAAGTCAGCGTACCACCAGCTCCCTATCAGACCAGAGGACCGCCCGTACACCGCCTTCGAGGCGAACGGACGCCTCTACCAATTCCTCAGAGTCCCCTTTGGGGTGACGAATGGGGTCTCGGTCTTCCAGAGGGAGATGGACCGCATGGTCGATGACCACCACTTGCAGGCAACCTTCCCCTACCTCGACAACGTCACCATCTGCGGTCACAACCAGCAGGATCACGACTCGAACCTCGAGAGGTTCCTGAAAACCGCACAAAAACTCAACCTCACCTACAACGAGGACAAGTGCGTTTACAACACCACGCGCCTCTGCATACTAGGCAGCGTGGTGGAGAATGGGGAAATCGGACCAGACCCCGACCGATTGCGCCCCCTACGGGAGCTGCCCCTGCCCAACACTCCCAAAGCCCTGAAAAGGTGCCTGGGGTTATTTTCTTATTATTCCCAATGGGTCCCCAACTACTCCGACAAAGCCCGCCCCCTCTTGAAAGCATCCTCTTTTCCGCTCCCTGCTGAGGCCTACGCCGCCTTCAAAAGCATTAAGCGGGATATTGAGCGGGCCACGCTACAGGCAGTGGATGAGAACACTCCCTTTCAAGTGGAAAGTGATGCGTCTGACTTTGCCTTGGCGGCCACCCTCAACCAGGCGGGGCGGCCCGTAGCTTTCTTCTCGAGGACCCTCCAAGGGCCCGAGATCAGACACTCCTCCGTGGAAAAAGAGGCCCAAGCCATCGTGGAGGCAGTGCGCCACTGGCGCCACTACCTAGCCGGCAAACGCTTCACCCTACTTACCGACCAGCGGTCGGTAGCGTTTATGTTCAATAATAAACAGAGGGGGAAGATTAAAAATGATAAGATTCTTAGGTGGCGGATCGAGCTCTCCACCTTCGATTATGACATCATTTACCGGCCAGGGGCCCTTAACAAATCCCCCGACGCCCTCTCACGAGGGATGTGTGCCAGCGCCACCGGGGATCGGCTACATACCCTCCACAACGACCTCTGCCACCCAGGGGTCACGCGGCTGTTCCACTCCATAAAGTCCCGCAACTTACCCTACTCGATTGAGGAAGTTCGGTCTCTGACCAGGAACTGCCGCACTTGCGCTGAGTGCAAGCCTCGGTTCTACCGCCCAGATAGAGCCCACTTAATCAAAGCTACACGGCCCTTTGAGCGGCTCAGCTTAGATTTCAAGGGCCCCCTCCCGTCCGTCGACCGCAATGTTTACTTCCTGAACATTGTGGACGAATACTCCCGTTTCCCATTCGCCCTCCCCTGCCCAGACATGACCAGCGCCACGGTCATTAAATGCCTCAACAGCCTGTTCTGCCTGTTCGGTATGCCGAGCTACATCCATACGGATAGGGGGGCGTCCTTCATGAGTGAAGAGCTACGCCAGTACATGCTGTCCAGGGGCATCGCCACAAGCCGTACCACCAGCTACAACCCCCGGGGTAACGGTCAAGTGGAGCGAGAGAACGGGACAGTATGGAAAGCAGTCACTCTAGCTCTAAGGACCAAGGGCCTCCCTATCTCCCGCTGGCAGGAAGTCCTCCCAGATGTGCTCCATTCGATACGGTCGCTATTGTGTACTGCCACTAATGCCACGCCTCATGAGCGAATGTTTGTCTTTCCCCGGAAATCCACCTCAGGCATATCCATGCCATCATGGCTCTCCACCCCGGGTCCGGTATTCGTGCGAAGGCATGTGAGGGGCCACAAGACGGACCCTCTCGTGGAGTCAGTGCACCTACTCCACGCCAACCCCCAATACGCGTATGTCCGGCACGCTGACGGAAGGGAGGACACCGTGTCCATAAAAGACGTCGCCCCAGCCGGTAACGACAACAACCACGACAACAGCAGCAACAACGATCACAGCAACTCTTACCCACCCACTACTCTTTCATCACCCCCGGAAGAACATCGACCAACGGCACCCCCACCAACTACCCCTTCAACAACCCTGGCGGCACCCCCGGCAGAGACCCAGGAGGCCACCGGGGACACCCAGCCGACACCCGCGGCACCACAACAGCCACGTCGGTCGCAGAGGACTATCAAACCCCCAAACAGACTAAATCTATAGAAGGGGTGAATGTGATGAAATATTCCATTCATCACTCATTGGTATTCTCTGCCTGTGACTGTGGTTGGTTTCAGTTTCATTTCCCTTACCTCAGTTCCGTTTCCTCACCATTGTATTGTACTGTGTGTAGGGCTCCGCCCATACCTGGCCCCTATGTAAGCTGGCCCAGCCTGCATCACATCCAGTACGGCAGACCTCTGGATGGAAGATACCTCTCCTCTGTGTGTTACCTTCTAAGTCAATAAAAGCCTTGTTTTGTTTCGCTAACATCGAGTCTCGGATTTATTGAGGCACATCACCTCCATGTTGTAAAACAGTTGATTAAAGCCTTGTTTAATACTTAGGCCAGGTGCCTAGTAGTTTTCTCACGTCAGGCTGGGTCTCAGGCTGAGGGGTGACCTAATAGAGGTCTTTAAAATTATGAAAGGTTTTGATAGAGTGGATACAGAGAGAATGTTTCCACTTGTGGGGAAGAGCAGAACTAGAGGCCGTCAATATAAGATAGTCACCAAGAAATCCAATAGGGAATTCAGGAGAAGCTTCTTTACCCAGAGAGTGGTGAGAATGTGGAACTCGCTCCCACAGGGAGTGGTTGAAGTGAATAGTATCGATGCATTTAAGGGGAGGCTGGACAAGCACATGAGGGAGAAGGGAATCGAGGGTTACACTGATAGAGTTAGATGAGGAAAGACGGGAGGAGGCTCGAGTGGAGCATAAATGCCGGCATGGACTGGTTGGGCCGAATGGCCTGTTTCTGGGCTGTATATCCCATGTTATCCTATGAGTTCCACTGGCCACACTGACATCCCTCTGCCCCGTTATATAGAGAGAGTTTAACAATGTGTTACCGCTGTCTGGCTCCTCAGCGAGGACTCCTCTCTCACAGGCTATTCCAAACGTGTAGGGCTGACACAAACACTGGCACGCTGTGCCAACCACCACCACCTTGCCGTTATTTTGGCAGGGCCGACATCTGCAGGGGTGAAGCTCGTCGATGTACTGCTCGATGGCCCGTCGCAGGTAGTGCTTCTTGACCCCGGCGCAGGGCACGTCCTTCACCAGCTCGTGGAGAGGCGCCAGCTGTACAAGGTAACCCAACACATCAGGAACTCAAGAGACCGAGCGGCTCGCGCGCAGTCTCCCACGGTAACCCAACACTGATCCCAATGGGACGGGGGAGAGAAAAGAAAGACTTGCATTTCTATAGCGCCTTTCACCATCACCGGACATCCCAATGAAGTACTTATTGAAGTGGAGTCACTGTTGTAATGTAGGAGACACGGCAGCCAATTTGCGGACAGCAAGCTCCCACAAACTGCAATGTGATAATGACCGGATCATCTGTGTTTAGTCATGTTGATTGAGGGATAAATATTGGCCCCAGGACTTCGGGGAGAACTCCCCCTGCTCTTCTTCGAAATAGTGGCCATGGGATCTTTTACACCCACCTGAGAGAGCAGACGGGGCCTCATTTTTAAAAATTAGTTCCTGGGATGTGGGCGTCGCTGGCAACACCAGCATTTATTGCCCATCCCTAATTGCCCTTGAGAAGGTGGTGGTGAGCCGCCTTCTTGAACCGCTGCAGTCCGTGTGGTGAAGGTGCTCCCACAGTGCTGTTAGGGAGGGAGTTCCAGGATTTTGACCCAGCGACGATGAAGGATCGGCGATATATTTCTAAGTCAGGATGGTGTGTGACTTGGAGGGGAACTTGGAGGTGGTGGTGTTCCCATGCGCCTGCTGCCCTTGTCCTTCTAGGTGGAAGAGGTCGTGGGTTTGGGAGGTGCTGCCGAAGAAGCCTTGGCGAGTTGCTGCAGTGCATCGTGTAGATGGTACACACTGCAGCCACGGTGCGCCGGTGGTGGAGGGAGTGAATGTTTAAGGTGGTGGATGGGGTGCCAATCAAGTGGGCTGCTTTGTCCTGGATGGTGTCGAGCTTCTTGAGTGTTGTTGGAGCTGCACTCATCCAGGCAAGTGGAGGGTATTCCATCACACTCCTGACTTGTGCCTTGCAGATGGTGGAAAGGCTTTGGGGAGTCAGGAGGTGAGACACTCGCCACAGAATACCCAGCCTCTGACCTGCTCTTGTTGCCACAGTATTTATGTGGCTGATCCAGTTAAGTTTCTGGTTAATGGTGACCCCCAGGATGTAGATAGTGGGGGATTGGCGATGGTAATGCCATTGAACGTCTCATCTGAAAGACAGCACCTCTGACGGTGCAGCGCTCCCTCAGTACTGCCCCTCCGACAGTGCAGCACTCCCTCAGTACTGCCCCTCCGACAGTGCGGCGCTCCCTCATTACCACCCCTCTGACAGTGCAGCGCTCCCTCAGTACTGCCCCTCCGACAGTGCAGCGCTCTCTCAGTACTGCCCCTCTGACAGTGCGGCGCTCCCTCAGTACTGCCCCTCCGACAGTGCAGCGCTCTCTCAGTACTGCCCCTCTGACAGTGCAGCACTCCCTCAGTACCGCCCCTCTGACAGTGTGGCGCTCCCTCAGTACTGCCCCTCCGACAGTGCGGCGCTCCCTCATTACCACCCCTCTGACGGTGCAGCGCTCCCTCAGTACTGCCCCTCCGACAGTGCAGCGCTCTCTCAGTACTGCCCCTCTGACAGTGCGGCGCTCCCTCAGTACCACCCCTCTGACGGTGCAGCACTCCCTCAGTACTGCCCCTCCGACAGTGCGGCGCTCCCTCATTACCACCCCTCTGACGGTGCAGCGCTCCCTCAGTACTGCCCCTCCGACAGTGCAGCGCTCTCTCAGTACTGCCCCTCTGACAGTGCGGCGCTCCCTCAGCACTGCACTGGGAGTGTCAGCCTGGATTTTGTGCTCAAGTCTCTGGAGTGGGACTTGAACCCACGACCTTCTGACTCAGAGGCGAGGGCGCGAACTGAGGTCAACCAGGTGTCAGCCGTGTCTCAGTGGGCAGCACTCTCTCTCTGAAAGGGGTCCGATGGTGAGACTCTCTGAAAGGGGTCCGATGGTGAGACTCTCTCTCTGAAAGGGGTCCGATGGTGAGACTCTCTCTCTGAAAGGGGTCCGATGGTGAGACTCTCTCTCTGAAAGGGGTCCGATGGTGAGACTCTCTCTCTGAAAGGGGTCCGATGGTGAGACTCTCTCTCTGAAAGGGGTCCGATGGTGAGACTCTCTCTCTGAAAGGGGTCCGATGGTGAGACTCTCTGAAAGGGGTCCGATGGTGAGACTCTCTCTCTGAAAGGGGTCCGATGGTGAGACTCTCTCTCTGAAAGGGGTCCGATGGTGAGACTCTCTCTCTGAAAGGGGTCCGATGGTGAGACTCTCTCTCTGAAAGGGGTCCGATGGTGAGACTCTCTCTCTGAAAGGGGTCCGATGGTGAGACTCTCTCTGAAAGGGGTCCCATGGTGAGACTCTCTCTCTGAAAGGGGTCCGATGGTGAGACTCTCTCTCTGAAAGGGGTCCGATGGTGAGACTCTCTCTCTGAAAGGGGTCCGATGGTGAGACTCTCTCTCTGAAAGGGGTCCGATGGTGAGACTCTCTCTCTGAAAGGGGTCCGATGGTGAGACTCTCTCTCTGAAAGGGGTCCGATGGTGAGACTCTCTCTGAAAGGGGTCCGGTGGTGAGACTCTCTCTCTGAAAGGGGTCCGGTGGTGAGACTCTCTCTCTGAAAGGGGTCCGATGGTGAGACTCTCTCTCTGAAAGGGGTCCGATGGTGAGACTCTCTCTCTGAAAGGGGTCCGATGGTGAGACTCTCTCTCTGAAAGGGGTCCGATGGTGAGACTCTCTGAAAGGGGTCCGATGGTGAGACTCTCTCTCTGAAAGGGGTCCGATGGTGAGACTCTCTCTCTGAAAGGGGTCCGATGGTGAGACTCTCTCTCTGAAAGGGGTCCGATGGTGAGACTCTCTGAAAGGGGTCCGATGGTGAGACTCTCTCTCTGAAAGGGGTCCGATGGTGAGACTCTCTCTCTGAAAGGGGTCTGATGGTGAGACTCTCTCTGAAAGGGGTCCGATGGTGAGACTCTCTCTATGAAAGGGGTCCGATGGTGAGACTCTCTCTATGAAAGGGGTCCGATGGTGAGACTCTCTCTATGAAAGGGGTCCGATGGTGAGACTCTCTCTCTGAAAGGGGTCCGATGGTGAGACTCTCTCTCTGAAAGGGGTCCGGTGGTGAGACTCTCTCTCTGAAAGGGGTCCGATGGGGAGACTCTCTCTCTGAAAGGGGTCCGATGGTGAGACTCTCTCTATGAAAGGGGTCCGATGGTGAGACTCTCTCTCTGAAAGGGGTCCGATGGTGAGACTCTCTCTCTGAAAGGGGTCCGATGGTGAGACTCTCTCTCTGAAAGGGGTCCGATGGTGAGACTCTCTCTCTGAAAGGGGTCCGATGGTGAGACTCTCTGAAAGGGGTCCGATGGTGAGACTCTCTCTCTGAAAGGGGTCCGATGGTGAGACTCTCTCTCTGAAAGGGGTCCGATGGTGAGACTCTCTCTCTGAAAGGGGTCCGATGGTGAGACTCTCTCTATGAAAGGGGTCCGATGGTGAGACTCTCTCTATGAAAGGGGTCCGATGGTGAGACTCTCTCTATGAAAGGGGTCCGATGGTGAGACTCTCTCTCTGAAAGGGGTCCGATGGTGAGACTCTCTCTATGAAAGGGGTCCGATGGTGAGACTCTCTCTATGAAAGGGGTCCGATGGTGAGACTCTCTCTATGAAAGGGGTCCGATGGTGAGACTCTCTCTATGAAAGGGGTCCGATGGTGAGACTCTCTCTCTGAAAGGGGTCTGATGGTGAGACTCTCTCTGAAAGGGGTCTGATGGTGAGACTCTCTCTCTGAAAGGGGTCCGGTGGTGAGACTCTCTCTCTGAAAGGGGTCCGGTGGTGAGACTCTCTCTCTGAAAGGGGTCCGATGGGGAGACTCTCTCTCTGAAAGGGGTCCGATGGTGAGACTCTCTCTCTGAAAGGGGTCTGATGGTGAGACTCTCTCTGAAAGGGGTCCGGTGGTGAGACTCTCTCTCTGAAAGGGGTCCGGTGGTGAGACTCTCTCTCTGAAAGGGGTCCGGTGGTGAGACTCTCTCTCTGAAAGGGGTCCGATGGGGAGACTCTCTCTCTGAAAGGGGTCCGATGGTGAGACTCTCTCTCTGAAAGGGGTCCGGTGGTGAGACTCTCTCTCTGAAAGGGGTCCGGTGGTGAGACTCTCTCTCTGAAAGGGGTCCGATGGGGAGACTCTCTCTCTGAAAGGGGTCCGATGGTGAGACTCTCTCTCTGAAAGGGGTCTGATGGTGAGTCTCTCTCTGAAAGGGGTCCGGTGGTGAGACTCTCTCTCTGAAAGGGGTCCCATGGTGAGACTCTCTCTCTGAAAGGGGTCCGATGGTGAGACTCTCTCTCTGAAAGGGGTCCGATGGTGAGACTCTCTCTGAAAGGGGTCTGATGGTGAGACTCTCTCTGAAAGGGGTCCGATGGTGAGACTCTCTCTCTGAAAGGGGTCCGGTGGTGAGACTCTCTCTCTGAAAGGGGTCCCATGGTGAGACTCTCTCTCTGAAAGGGGTCCGATGGTGAGACTCTCTCTCTGAAAGGGGTCCGATGGTGAGACTCTCTCTCTGAAAGGGGTCTGATGGTGAGACTCTCTCTGAAAGGGGTCCGATGGTGAGACTCTCTCTCTGAAAGGGGTCCGGTGGTGAGACTCTCTCTGAAAGGGGTCCGATGGTGAGACTCTCTCTGAAAGGGGTCCGATGGTGAGACTCTCTCTGAAAGGGGTCCGATGGTGAGACTCTCTCTGAAAGGGGTCCGATGGTGAGACTCTCTCTGAAAGGGGTCCGGTGGTGAGACTCTCTCTCTGAAAGGGGTCCGGTGGTGAGACTCTCTCTCTGAAAGGGGTCCGATGGGGAGACTCTCACTCTGAAAGGGGTCCGATGGTGAGACTCTCTCTCTGAAAGGGGTCTGATGGTGAGACTCTCTCTGAAAGGGGTCCGGTGGTGAGACTCTCTCTCTGAAAGGGGTCCGGTGGTGAGACTCTCTCTCTGAAAGGGGTCCGATGGGGAGACTCTCTCTCTGAAAGGGGTCCCATGGTGAGACTCTCTCTCTGAAAGGGGTCCGATGGTGAGACTCTCTCTCTGAAAGGGGTCTGATGGTGAGACTCTCTCTGAAAGGGGTCCGATGGTGAGACTCTCTCTCTGAAAGGGGTCCGGTGGTGAGACTCTCTCTCTGAAAGGGGTCCCATGGTGAGACTCTCTCTCTGAAAGGGGTCCGATGGTGAGACTCTCTCTCTGAAAGGGGTCTGATGGTGAGACTCTCTCTGAAAGGGGTCCGGTGGTGAGACTCTCTCTCTGAAAGGGGTCCGGTGGTGAGACTCTCTCTCTGAAAGGGGTCCGATGGGGAGACTCTCTCTCTGAAAGGGGTCCCATGGTGAGACTCTCTCTCTGAAAGGGGTCCGATGGTGAGACTCTCTCTCTGAAAGGGGTCTGATGGTGAGACTCTCTCTGAAAGGGGTCCGATGGTGAGACTCTCTCTCTGAAAGGGGTCCGGTGGTGAGACTCTCTCTCTGAAAGGGGTCCGGTGGTGAGACTCTCTCTCTGAAAGGGGTCCGATGGGGAGACTCTCTCTCTGAAAGGGGTCCGATGGTGAGACTCTCTACGAAAGGGGTCCGATGGTGAGACTCTCTCTCTGAAAGGGGTCCGGTGGTGAGACTCTCTCTCTGAAAGGGGTCCGGTGGTGAGACTCTCTCTCTGAAAGGGGTCCGATGGGGAGACTCTCTCTCTGAAAGGGGTCCGGTGGTGAGACTCTCTCTCTGAAAGGGGTCCGGTGGTGAGATTCTCTCTCTGAAAGGGGTCCCATGGGGAGACTCTCTCTCTGAAAGGGGTCCCATGGGGAGACTCTCTCTCTGAAAGGGGTCCCATGGTGAGACTCTCTCTCTGAAAGGGGTCCGATGGTGAGACTCTCTCTCTCTGAAAGGGGTCCGATGGTGAGACTCTCTACGAAAGGGGTCCGATGGTGAGACTCTCTCTCTCTGAAAGGGGTCCGATGCTGAGACTCTCTACGAAAGGGGTCCGATGGTGAGACTCTCTCTCTCTGAAAGGGGTCCGATGGTGAGACTCTCTACGAAAGGGGTCCGATGGTGAGACTCTCTCTCTGAAAGGGGTCCCATGGTGAGACTCTCTCTCTGAAAGGGGTCCGATGGTGAGACTCTCTGAAAGGGGTCTGATGGTGAGACTCTCTCTATGAAAGGGGTCCGATGGTGAGACTCTCTACGAAAGGGGTCCGATGGTGAGGCTCTCTCTTTGAAAGGGGTCCGATGGTGAGACTCTCTCTCTGAAAGGGGTCCCATGGTGAGACTCTCTCTCTGAAAGGGGTCCCATGGGGAGACTCTCTCTCTGAAAGGGGTCCCATGGTGAGACTCTCTCTCTGAAAGGGGTCCGATGGTGAGACTCTCTCTCTCTGAAAGGGGTCCGATGGTGAGACTCTCTACGAAAGGGGTCCGATGGTGAGACTCTCTCTCTCTGAAAGGGGTCCGATGCTGAGACTCTCTACGAAAGGGGTCCGATGGTGAGACTCTCTCTCTCTGAAAGGGGTCCGATGGTGAGACTCTCTACGAAAGGGGTCCGATGGTGAGACTCTCTCTCTGAAAGGGGTCCCATGGTGAGACTCTCTCTCTGAAAGGGGTCCGATGGTGAGACTCTCTGAAAGGGGTCTGATGGTGAGACTCTCTCTATGAAAGGGGTCCGATGGTGAGACTCTCTACGAAAGGGGTCCGATGGTGAGACTCTCTCTCTGAAAGGGGTCCGATGGTGAGACTCTCTCTCTGAAAGGGGTCCCATGGTGAGACTCTCTCTCTGAAAGGGGTCCCATGGTGAGACTCTCTCTCTGAAAGGGGTCCGATGGTGAGACTCTCTCTCTGAAAGGGGTCCCATGGTGAGACTCTCTCTATGAAAGGGGTCCGATGGTGAGACTCTCTCTATGAAAGGGGTCCGATGGTGAGACTCTCTCTATGAAAGGGGTCCGATGGTGAGACTCTCTCTCTGAAAGGGGTCTGATGGTGAGACTCTCTCTCTGAAAGGGGTCTGATGGTGAGACTCTCTCTGAAAGGGGTCCGGTGGTGAGACTCTCTCTCTGAAAGGGGTCCGGTGGTGAGACTCTCTCTCTGAAAGGGGTCCGATGGGGAGACTCTCTCTCTGAAAGGGGTCCGATGGTGAGACTCTCTCTCTGAAAGGGGTCTGATGGTGAGACTCTCTCTGAAAGGGGTCCGGTGGTGAGACTCTCTCTCTGAAAGGGGTCCGGTGGTGAGACTCTCTCTCTGAAAGGGGTCCCATGGTGAGACTCTCTCTCTGAAAGGGGTCCGATGGTGAGACTCTCTCTCTGAAAGGGGTCCGATGGTGAGACTCTCTCTGAAAGGGGTCTGATGGTGAGACTCTCTCTGAAAGGGGTCCGATGGTGAGACTCTCTCTCTGAAAGGGGTCCGGTGGTGAGACTCTCTCTCTGAAAGGGGTCCCATGGTGAGACTCTCTCTCTGAAAGGGGTCCGATGGTGAGACTCTCTCTCTGAAAGGGGTCTGATGGTGAGACTCTCTCTGAAAGGGGTCCGGTGGTGAGACTCTCTCTCTGAAAGGGGTCTGATGGTGAGACTCTCTCTCTGAAAGGGGTCCGATGGTGAGACTCTCTCTCTGAAAGGGGTCCGGTGGTGAGACTCTCTCTCTGAAAGGGGTCCGATGGGGAGACTCTCTCTCTGAAAGGGGTCCGATGGTGAGACTCTCTCTCTGAAAGGGGTCTGATGGTGAGACTCTCTCTGAAAGGGGTCCGGTGGTGAGACTCTCTCTCTGAAAGGGGTCCGGTGGTGAGACTCTCTCTCTGAAAGGGGTCCGATGGGGAGACTCTCTCTCTGAAAGGGGTCCCATGGTGAGACTCTCTCTCTGAAAGGGGTCCGATGGTGAGACTCTCTCTCTGAAAGGGGTCTGATGGTGAGACTCTCTCTGAAAGGGGTCCGATGGTGAGACTCTCTCTCTGAAAGGGGTCCGGTGGTGAGACTCTCTCTCTGAAAGGGGTCCCATGGTGAGACTCTCTCTCTGAAAGGGGTCCGATGGTGAGACTCTCTCTCTGAAAGGGGTCTGATGGTGAGACTCTCTCTGAAAGGGGTCCGGTGGTGAGACTCTCTCTCTGAAAGGGGTCCGGTGGTGAGACTCTCTCTCTGAAAGGGGTCCGATGGGGAGACTCTCTCTCTGAAAGGGGTCCCATGGTGAGACTCTCTCTCTGAAAGGGGTCCGGTGGTGAGACTCTCTCTCTGAAAGGGGTCCGATGGGGAGACTCTCTCTCTGAAAGGGGTCCGATGGTGAGACTCTCTACGAAAGGGGTCCGATGGTGAGACTCTCTCTCTGAAAGGGGTCCGGTGGTGAGACTCTCTCTCTGAAAGGGGTCCGGTGGTGAGACTCTCTCTCTGAAAGGGGTCCGATGGGGAGACTCTCTCTCTGAAAGGGGTCCCATGGGGAGACTCTCTCTCTGAAAGGGGTCCCATGGGGAGACTCTCTCTCTGAAAGGGGTCCCATGGTGAGACTCTCTCTCTGAAAGGGGTCCGATGGTGAGACTCTCTCTCTCTGAAAGGGGTCCGATGGTGAGACTCTCTACGAAAGGGGTCCGATGGTGAGACTCTCTCTCTCTGAAAGGGGTCCGATGCTGAGACTCTCTACGAAAGGGGTCCGATGGTGAGACTCTCTCTCTCTGAAAGGGGTCCGATGGTGAGACTCTCTACGAAAGGGGTCCGATGGTGAGACTCTCTCTCTGAAAGGGGTCCCATGGTGAGACTCTCTCTCTGAAAGGGGTCCGATGGTGAGACTCTCTGAAAGGGGTCTGATGGTGAGACTCTCTCTATGAAAGGGGTCCGATGGTGAGACTCTCTACGAAAGGGGTCCGATGGTGAGGCTCTCTCTTTGAAAGGGGTCCGATGGTGAGACTCTCTCTCTGAAAGGGGTCCCATGGTGAGACTCTCTCTCTGAAAGGGGTCCCATGGGGAGACTCTCTCTCTGAAAGGGGTCCCATGGTGAGACTCTCTCTCTGAAAGGGGTCCGATGGTGAGACTCTTTCTCTCTGAAAGGGGTCCGATGGTGAGACTCTCTACGAAAGGGGTCCGATGGTGAGACTCTCTCTCTCTGAAAGGGGTCCGATGCTGAGACTCTCTACGAAAGGGGTCCGATGGTGAGACTCTCTCTCTCTGAAAGGGGTCCGATGGTGAGACTCTCTACGAAAGGGGTCCGATGGTGAGACTCTCTCTCTGAAAGGGGTCCCATGGTGAGACTCTCTCTCTGAAAGGGGTCCGATGGTGAGACTCTCTGAAAGGGGTCTGATGGTGAGACTCTCTCTATGAAAGGGGTCCGATGGTGAGACTCTCTACGAAAGGGGTCCGATGGTGAGACTCTCTCTCTGAAAGGGGTCCGATGGTGAGACTCTCTCTCTGAAAGGGGTCCCATGGTGAGACTCTCTCTCTGAAAGGGGTCCCATGGTGAGACTCTCTCTCTGAAAGGGGGTCCGATGGTGAGACTCTCTCTCTGAAAGGGGTCCCATGGTGAGACTCTCTCTATGAAAGGGGTCCGATGGTGAGACTCTCTCTATGAAAGGGGTCCGATGGTGAGACTCTCTCTGAAAGGGGTCCCATGGGGAGACTCTCTCTCTGAAAGGGGTCCCATGGTGAGACTCTCTCTCTGAAAGGGGTCCCATGGTGAGTCTCTCTCTGAAAGGGGTCCGATGGTGAGACTCTCTCTGAAAGGGGTCCCATGGGGAGACTCTCTCTCTGAAAGGGGTCCCATGGTGAGACTCTCTCTCTGAAAGGGGTCCCATGGTGAGACTCTCTCTCTGAAAGGGGTCCCATGGTGAGACTCTCTCTCTGAAAGGGGTCCCATGGTGAGACTCTCTCTCTGAAAGGGGTCCCATGGTGAGTCTCTCTCTGAAAGGGGTCCGATGGTGAGACTCTCTCTGAAAGGGGTCCCATGGGGAGACTCTCTCTCTGAAGGGGGTCCGATGGTGAGACTCTCTCTCTCTGAAAGGGGTCCCATGGTGAGACTCTCTCTCTGAAAGGGGTCCGATGGCGAGACTCTCTCTGAAAGGGGTCCCATGGTGAGACTCTCTCTCTGAAAGCGGTCCGATGGTGAGACTCTCTCTGAAAGGGGTCCGATGGTGAGACTCTCTACGAAAGGGGTCCGATGGTGAGACTCTCTCTCTCTGAAAGGGGTCCGATGGTGAGACTCTCTCTCTCTGAAAGGGGTCCGATGGTGAGACTCTCTCTCTGAAAGGGGTCCGATGGTGAGACTCTCTACGAAAGGGGTCCGATGGTGAGACTCTCTCTCTCTGAAAGGGGTCCGATGGTGAGACTCTCTACGAAAGGGGTCCGATGGTGAGACTCTCTCTCTCTGAAAGGGGTCCGATGGTGAGACTCTCTCTCTCTGAAAGGGGTCCGATGGTGAGACTCTCTCTCTCTGAAAGGGGTCCGATGGTGAGACTCTCTCTCTCTGAAAGGGGTCCGATGGTGAGACTCTCTCTCTGAAAGGGGTCCGATGGTGAGACTCTCTACGAAAGGGGTCCGATGGTGAGACTCTCTCTCTCTGAAAGGGGTCATACATAGATACATAGAGATAGGAACAGGAGTAGGCCATTCGGCCCGGCCCTTCGAGCCTGCTCCGCCATTCAATGAGATCATGGCTGATCTTCGTCTGAGATCATAGCTGATCTTACCAGTTCAGTACCCCGTCCCCGCCTTTTCTCCGTAACCCTTAATCCCCTTAGCCTTCAGAAATATATCCAATTCTCTCTTGAAAATATTTATTGAATTAGCCTTCACAGCCCTCTGTGGCAGGGAATTCCACAGGCTCACCACTCTTTGAGTGAAGAAATTCTTCCTCATCTCTGTTTTAAATGATTTGCCCGCTATTTTTAGACTGTGGCCCCTGGTTCTGTGCTCCCCGGCCATTGGAAACATTCTCTCTGAATTCAGCCTGTCCAGGCCTGCCATAATTTTATATGTTTCGATGAGATCCCCTCTCAATCTTCTAAACTCCAGTGAGTACAAGCCCAAACTATTTAATCTCTCTTCGTAGGTCATTCCCGCCATTCCAGGTATCAGCCTGGTGAATCGCCGTTGCACTCTTTCCATGGCAAGAACATCCTTCCGCAGATGGGGCGACCAAAACTGTACACAATACTCCAGATGCGGTCTCACCAGCACCTTGTACAGCTGTAGTAAGGTATCCCTATTCCTATACTCGAACCCCCTTGATATGAAGGCCAACATACCATTTGCCTTCTTAATCGCCTGTTGCACCTGCATGCTCTCCTTCAGTGACTGGTGCACAAGAACACCCAGGTCCCTCTGCACTTCCCCATCTCCCAATCTATTGCCATTTAGATAATAATCTACCCTCCTGTTTTTACCCCCAAAGTGGATAACCTCGCATTTATCCACATTATAGTGCATCTGCCACGTATCCGCCCATTCCCCCAACCTGTCCAAATCGCACTGTAGCCTCCTGACATCCTCATCAGAGCCCACCCCTCCTCCTAGTTTAGTGTCGTCAGCGAATTTGGAAATATTGCATCCAATTCCCTGATCCAGATCATTTATATATATTGTGAACAGCTGGGGTCCCAGGACAGATCCTTGCGGCACCCCGCTGGTCACTGCCTGCCACTCCGAAAACGAGCCGTTTATTCCAACTCTCTGTTTTCTATCCGCCAGCCAGTTCTCTATCCACGTTAATACTTTGCCCCCAATTCCATGAGCCTTAATTTTGCATGATAATCTTTTGTGTGGAACCTTATCGAAGGCTTTCTGGAAGTCAAGGTACACCACATCCACTGGCTCTCCCCCATCTATTTTACCAGTTACTTCCTCAAAAAATTCCAGCAGATTAGTCAAACACGATTTACCCTTTGTAAATCCATGTTGACTCTGTCCGATCCTTTCCCCATTTGTCAAGTGCTCCGCTATTTTATCCTTAATAATGGACTCTAGCATTTTGCCCACAACCGATGTAAGGCTTACTGGTCTATAATTCCCTGCTTTCTCTCTACCCCCCTTTTTAAATATTGGGGTAACATTAGCTACCCTCCAATCCACGGGTGCTGTTCCCGAGTCGATGGTGAGACTCTCTACGAAAGGGGTCCGATGGTGAGACTCTCTCTCTCTGAAAGGGGTCCGATGGTGAGACTCTCTCTATGAAAGGGGTCCGATGGTGAGACTCTCTCTCTGAAAGGGGTCCGATGGTGAGACTCTCTCTATGAAAGGGGTCCGATGGTGAGACTCTCTCTCTGAAAGGGGTCCGATGGTGAGACTCTCTCTATGAAAGGGGTCCGATGGTGAGACTCTCTCTCTGAAAGGGGTCCGATGGTGAGACTCTCTCTCTGAAAGGGGTCCGATGGTGAGACTCTCTCTGAAAGGGGTCCGATGGTGAGACTCTCTCTCTGAAAGGGGTCCGATGGTGAGACTCTCTCTGAAAGGGGTCCGATGGTGAGACTCTCTCTCTGAAAGGGGTCCGATGTTGAGACTCTCTCTCTGAAAGGGGTCCGATGGTGAGACTCTCTCTGAAAGGGGTCCGATGGTGAGACTCTCTCTCTGAAAGGGGTCCGATGGTGAGACTCTCTCTCTGAAAGGGGTCCGATGGTGAGACTCTCTCTCTGAAAGGGGTCCGATGGTGAGACTCTCTCTCTGAAAGGGGTCCGATGGTGAGACTCTCTCTATGAAAGGGGTCCGATGGTGAGACTCTCTCTCTGAAAGGGGTCCGATGGTGAGATTCTCTGAAAGGGGTCCAATGGTGAGACTCTCTCTCTGAAAGGGGTCCGATGGTGAGACTCTCTGAAAGGGGTCCGATGGTGAGACTCTCTGAAAGGGGTCCGATGGTGAGACTCTCTCTATGAAAGGGGTCCGATGGTGAGACTCTCTGAAAGGGGTCCGATGGTGAGACTCTCTCTCTGAAAGGGGTCCCATGGTGAGACTCTCTCTCTGAAAGGGGTCCGATGGTGAGACTCTCTGAAAGGGGTCCAATGGTGAGACTCTCTCTCTGAAAGGGGTCCGATGGTGAGACTCTCTGAAAGGGGTCCGATGGTGAGACTCTCTGAAAGGGGTCCGATGGTGAGACTCTCTCTCTGAAAGGGGTCCGATGGTGAGACTCTCTCTCTGAAAGGGGTCCGATGGTGAGACTCTCTGAAAGGGGTCCGATGGTGAGACTCTCTCTCTGAAAGGGGTCCCATGGTGAGACTCTCTCTCTGAAAGGGGTCCGATGGTGAGACTCTCTGAAAGGGGTCCGATGGTGAGACTCTCTCTGAAAGGGGTCCCATGGTGAGATTCTCTCTATGAAGAGCCCTTGATGCTGGGCCCCTTTTTTGAGAGGTTTATGTTCCTGACCTTTTGGTTGATGATGGCCGGATTATCCTTGACGGAGCCAGCCCAGCGCTGGTAGACCTCACTGTTGGTTTGGGTATTCTTCATGTCGATCAGGCTCAGTGCTGCGACGAAGGACGCACGCCCTCCGATGGTGGACGACAAACCACGAATGTTCCCCGAGGACCTTCCTGAGGAAAGGTGAAAGGTGAAAGGGTTCATCAGGCGAACTGGTTGCACAGTTTCATTTCCAGTGTTATCTCTGTGTGATCATTCAGGGTCTGAGCTGCGACAGACCCTGGACTGAAGCTGTACGGCCTGCAGGATCTGTAACCAGAACCTCCCCAGGGTGGGGAAAGGGAAGGTTGCCACGTGTAACCGGGAGAGTCCCAGGTTCCACTCACAGCCTGTGAGGAGTTAGCTTTCAGTGGGGGCCCATGCATTGGAACAAAATACCTGGGGCCACTTTCCTCCCTGTGTCCATGAAATGATCCCTATCCCGGCACAAACCAAAGAATAAGGAGCGGAGGCCCCAGACATGGACTCTCTGCCCCCTTTGCACTGCCCCTCGCACAGCAAAGTGTCTGAGGAGGGCAGGGAGCAAGAAGCTGGAGCCAGTCTCGAGGCCAGTGGCCATGTCTGTATATTTCAGTGTCAGCTGTGGCTCAGAGGGCAGCACTCTCACTTCTGGGTCAGATAGGTCGTGGGTTCAAGTCCCACTCCAGAAACTGGAGCCCATAACCCAGGCTGACTCTCCAGTGCAGTGCTGAGGGTGTGCGGCACTGTCGGAGGAGCCGTCTTTCAAATGAGACGCTAAACCGAGGCCCCGTCTGCTCTCTCAGGTGGATGTAAAAGATCCCATGGCTCTATTGTGAAGAAGAGCAGGGGAGTTCTCCCCAGTGTCCTGGGGCCAATAATTATCCCTCAATCAACATCACTAAAAACAGATGATCTGGTCATTATCATGTTGCTGGTTGTGGGATCCTGTCTGGCTGCATCACTACCTGGTATGGCAACTGCACCGCCACAGACCGCAAGGCTCTACAGATGGTAGTGAAAGCTGCACAACATACTATAGGAATTAAATTACCTGCTGTGCAGGATATCTACCCCGAGAGGTGCCGGGGGGAGGCCCTGAGAATCATTAAAGACGTGAGCCACCCCAGCCACAACCTCTTCGCCCTGCTCCCGTCCGGTAAGAGATACCGAAGCATACGGTCTCGTACCAACAGGTTTTGAAACAGCTTCTACCCCCAGGCCATAAGACTCATGAACGAATAATTTATTATTATTTATTACTGTTGTTTTATTTATTATTACTGTATTACGATTAGTATTTTTATCATTGTTATGACATATTTATGCCAATGTTGGGAGGACTCGGAAAAATCAACATTTCATTGTGCAGTACACACGTCTGCTGCATATATGACAAATAAAATTGAATATGAATATGATATGATAATATGGGATCTTGCTGTGCATAAATTGGCTGTCACTTTTCCTACATTACAACAGTGACCACACTTCAAAAAAAGTACTGCATTGCCTTAAAGTGCTTGGGACTTCCTGAGGTCGTGGAAGGTGTG
>NC_140987.1:9367521-9455495 GCF_052327205.1 Somniosus microcephalus | reverse complement strand
GTAACTCCCTCCCTGGTCCCAGTTACTCTCCATGTAACTCCCTCCTGGTCCCAGTTACTCTCCATGTAACTCCCTCCTGGTCCCAGTTACTCCCCTTGTAACTCCCTCCCGGTCCCAGTTTACTCTCCATGTAACTCCCTCCTGGTCCCAGTTACTCTCCATGTAACTCCGCTCCTGGTCCCAGTTACTCTCCATGTAACTCCCTCCCCGGTCCCAGTTACTCTCCATGTAACTCACCTCCCGGTCCCAGTTACTCTCCATGTAACTCCCTCCCGGTCCCAGTTACGCTCCATGCAACTCCCTCCTGGTCCAGTTAATCTCCATGTAACTCCCTCCCGGTCCCAGTTACTCTCCATGTAACTCCCTCCCGGTCCCAGTTACTCTCCATGTAACTCCCTCCCAGTCCCATTAACTCTCCATGTAACTCCCTCCCTGGTCCCAGTTACTCTCCATGTAACTCCCTCCCGGTCCCAGTTACTCTCCATGTAACTCCCTCCCGGTCCCAGTTACTCTCCATGTAACTCCCTCCCGGTCCCAGTTACTCTCCATGTAACTCACTCCCCGGTCCCACTTACTCTCCTTGTAACTCCCCCTCCCGGTCCCAGTTAACTCTCCATGTAACTCCCTCCCGGTCCCAGTTACTCTCCATGTAACTCCCTCCCGGTCCCAGTTACTCTCCATGTAACTCCCTCCTGGTCCCAGTTACTCTCCATGTAACTCCCTCCCGTCCCAGTTACACTCCATGTAACTCCCTCCCTGGTCCCAGTTACTCTCCATGTAACTCCCTCCTGGTCCCAGTTACTCTCCATGTAACTCCCTCCCAGTCCCAGTTACTCTCCATGTAACTCCCTCCTGGTCCCAGTTACTCTCCATGTAACTCCCTCCCGGTCCCAATAACTCTCCATGTAACTCCCTCCTGGTCCCAGTTACTCTCCATGTAACTCCCTCCTGGTCCCAGTTACTCTCCATGTAACTCCCTCCCGGTCCCTGTTACTCTCCATGTAACTCCCTCCCGGTCCCAATAACTCTCCATGTAACTCCCTCCCGGTCCCAGTTACACTCCATGTAACTCCCTCCTGGTCCCAGTTACTCTCCATGTAACTCGCTCCTGGTCCCCAGTTACTCTCCATGTAACTCCCTCCCGGTCCCAATAACTCTCCATGTAACTCCCTCCTGGTCCCAGTTAACTCTCCATGTAACTCCCTCCTGGTCCCAGTTACTCTCCATGTAACTCCCTCCTGGTCCCAGTTACTCTCCATGTAACTCCCTCCTGGTCCCAGTTACTCTCCATGTAACTCCCTCCTGGTCCCAGTTACTCTCCATGTAACTCCCTCCTGGTCCCAGTTACTCTCCATGTAACTCCCTCCTGGTCCCAGTTACTCACCATGTAACTCCCTCCCGGTCCCAGTTACTCTCCATGTAACTCCCTCCCGGTCCCAATAACTCTCCATGTAACTCCCTCCTGGTCCCAGTTACTCTCCATGAAACTCCCTCCTGGTCCCAGTTACTCTCCATGTAACTCCCTCCTGGTCCCAGTTACTCTCCATGTAACTCCCTCCTGGTCCCAGTTACTCTCCATGTAACTCCCTCCCGGTCCCAGTTACTCTCCATGTAACTCCCTCCCGGTCCCAGTTACTCTCCATGTAACTCCCTCCCGGTCCCAGTTACACTCCATGTAACTCCCTCCCGGTCCAGTTACACTCCATGTAACTCCCTCCCGGTCCCAGTTACTCTCCATGTAACTCCCTCCCGGTCCCAGTTACTCTCCATGTAACTCCCTCCTGGTCCCAGTTACTCTCCATGTAACTCCCTCCTGGTCCCAGTTACTCTCCATGTAACTCCCTCCCGTCCCAGTTACTGTCCATGTAACTCCCTCCCGGTCCCAGTTACTCTCCATGTAACTCCCTCCTGGTCCCAGTTACTCTCCATGTAACTCCCTCCGGTCCCAGTTACTCTCCATGTAACTCCCTCCTGGTCCCAGTTACTCTCCTTGTAACTCCCTCCCGGTCCCAGTTACACTCTATGTAACTCCCTCCTGGTCCCAGTTACTCTCCATGTAACTCCCTCCCGGTTCCTGTAACTCTCCATGGAACTCTCTCCCGGTCCCAGTTACTCTCCATGTAACTCCCTCCCGGTCCCAGTTACTCTCCATGTAACTCCCTCCCGGTCCCAGTTACTCTCCATGTAACTCCCTCCCGGTCCCAGTTATTCTCCATGTAACTCCCTCCCGGTCCCTGTTAATCTCCATGTAACTCCCTCCTGGTCCCAGTTACTCTCCATGTAACTCCCTCCCGGTCCCTGTTACTCTCCATGTAACTCCCTCCCGGTCCCAGTTACTCTCCATGTAACTCCCTCCTGGTCCCAGTTACTCTCCATGTAACTCCCTCCCGGTCCCAGTTACTCTCCATGTAACTCCCTCCCGGTCCCAGTTACTCTCCATGTAAACTCCCTCCTGGTCCCAGTTACTCTCCATGTAACTCCCTCCTGGTCCCAGTTACTCTCCATGTAACTCCCTCCCGGTCCCAGTTACTCTCCACGTAACTCCCTCCTGGTCCCAATAACTCTCCATGAAACTACCTCCTGGTCCCAGTTACTCTCCATGTAACTCCCTCCCGGTCCAGTTACTCTCCATGTAACTCCCTCCCGGTCCCAGTTACTCTCCATGTAACTCCCTCCTGGTCCCAGTTACTCTCCATGTAACTCCCTCCGGTCCCAGTAACTCTCCAAGTAACTCCCTCCCGGTCCCCAGTTACTCTCCATGTAACTCCCTCCCGGTCCCAGTTATGCTCCATGAAACTCCCTCCTGGTCCCTGTTACTCTCCATGTAACTCCCTCCCGGTCCCAGTTACTCTCCATGTAACTCCCTCCGGTCCCAGTTACTCTCCATGTAACTCCCTCCTGGTCCCAGTTATGCTCCATGTAACTCACTCCTGGTCCCAGTTACTCTCCATGTAACTCCCTCCCGGTCCCAGTTACTCTCCATGTAACTCCCTCCTGGTCCCAGTTACTCTCCATGTAACTCCCTCCTGGTCCCAGTTACTCTCCATGTAACTCCCTCCTGGTCCCAGTTACTCTCCATGTAACTCCCTCCTGGTCCCAGTTACTCTCCATGTAACTCCCTCCCGGTCCCAGTTACTCTCCATGTAACTCCCTCCCGGTCCCAGTTACTCTCCATGTAACTCCCTCCTGGTCCCAGTTACTCTCCATGTAACTCCCTCCTGGTCCCAGTTACTCTCCATGTAACTCCCCTCCTGGTCCCAGTTACTCTCCATGTAACTCCCTCCCAGTCCAGTTACTCTCCATGTAACTCCCTCCTGGTCCCTGTTACTCTCCATGTAACTCCCTCCCAGTCCCAGTTACTCTCCATGTAACTCCCTCCTGGTCCCAGTTACTCTCCATGTAACGCCCTCTCCGGTCCCAGTTACTCTCCATGTAACTCCCTCCCGGTCCCAGTTCTCTCCATGTAACTCCCTCCGGGTCCCAGTTTACTCTCCATGTAACTCCCTCCTGGTCCCAGTTACTCTCCATGTAACTCCCTCCTGGTCCCAGTTACTCTCCATGTAACTCCCTCCCTGTCCCAGTTACTCTCCATGTAACTCCCTCCTGGTCCCAGTTACTCTCCATGTAACTCCCTCCCGGTCCCAGTTACTCTTCATGTAACTCCCTCCTGGTTCCAATTACTCTACATGTAACTCCCTCCCGGTCCCCAGTTACTCTCCATGTAACTCCCTCCCGGTCCCAGTTACTCTCCATGTAACTCCCTCGCGGTCCCAGTTACTCTCCATGTAACTCCCTCCTGGTCCCAGTTACTCTCCATGTAACTCCCTCCTGGTCCCAGTTACTCTCCATGTAACTCCCTCCCGGTCCAGTTACTCTCCATGTAACTCCCTCCTGGTCCCAGTTACTCTCCATGTAACTCCCTCCTGGTCCCAGTTACTCTCCATGTAACTCCTCCCGGTCCCAGTTACTCTCCATGTAACTCCCTCCCGGTCCCAGTTACTCTCCATGTAACTCCCTCCCGGTCCCAGTTACTCTCCATGTAACTCCCTCCCGGTCCCAGTTACTCTCCATGTAACTCCCTCCCGGTCCCAGTTACTCTCCATGTAACTCCCTCGCAGTCCCAGTTACTCTCCATGTAACTCCCTCCTGGTCCCTGTTACTCTCCATGTAACTCCCTCCCGGTCCCAGTTACTCTCCTTGTAACTCCCTCCTGGTCCCAGTTACTCTCCTTGTATCTCCCTCCTGGTCCCAGTTACTCTCCATGTAACTCCCTCCTGGTCCCAGTTACTCTCCATGTAACTCCCTCCTGGTCCCAGTTACTCTCCATGTAACTCCCTCCCGGTCCCAGCTACTCTCCATGTAACTCCCTCCCGGTCCCAGTTACTCTCCATCTAACTCCCTCCTGGTCCCAATAACTCTCCATGTAACTCCCTCCCGGTCCCAGTTACTCTCCATGTAACTCCCTCCTGGTCCCAGTTATTCTCCATGTAACTCCCTCCCAGTCCCAGTTACTCTCCATGTAACTCCCTCCCGGTCCCAGTTACGCTCCATGTAACTCCCTCCTGGTCCCAGTTACTCTCCATGTAACTCCCTCCCGGTCCCAGTTACTCTCCATGTAACTCCCTCCCGGTCCCAGTTACTCTCCATGTAACTCCCTCCCGGTCCCAGTTACTCTCCATGTAACTCCCTCCTGGTCCCAGTTACTCCCCTTGTAACTCCCTCCCGGTCCAGTTACTCTCCATGTAACTCCCTCCTGGTCCCAGTTACTCTCCATGTAACTCCCTCCTGGTCCCAGTTACTCTCCATGTTACTCCCTCCCGGTCCCAGTTACTCTCCATGTAACTCACTCCCGGTCCCAGTTACTCTCCATGTAACTCCCTCCCGGTCCCAGTTACGCTCCATGTAACTCCCTCCTGGTCCCAGTTAATCTCCATGTAACTCCCTCCCGGTCCCAGTTACTCTCCATGTAACTCCCTCCCGGTCCCAGTTACTCTCCATGTAACTCCCTCCCAGTCCCAATAACTCTCCATGTAACTCCCTCCTGGTCCCAGTTACTCTCCATGTAACTCCCTCCCGGTCCCCAGTTACTCTCCATGTAACTCCCTCCCGGTCCCAGTTACTCTCCATGTAACTCCCTCCCGGTCCCAGTTACTCTCCATGTAACTCACTCCCCCGGTCCCCACTTACTCTCCTTGTAACTCCCTCCCCGGTCCCAGTTACTCTCCATGTAACTCCCTCCCGGTCCCAGTTACTCTCCATGTAACTCCCTCCCGGTCCCAGTTACTCTCCATGTAACTCCCTCCTGGTCCCAGTTACTCTCCATGTAACTCCCTCCCGGTCCCAGTTACACTCCATGTAACTCCCTCCTGGTCCCAGTTACTCTCCCATGTAACTCCCTCCTGGTCCCAGTTACTCTCCATGTAACTCCCTCCCCAGTCCCAGTTATTCTCCATGTAACTCCCTCCCGGTCCCAATAACTCTCCATGTAACTCCCTCCTGGTCCCAGTTACTCTCCATGTAACTCCCTCCTGGTCCCAGTTACTCTCCATGTAACTCCCTCCCGGTCCCTGTTACTCTCCATGTAACTCCCTCCCGGTCCCAATAACTCTCCATGTAACTCCCTCCCGGTCCAGTTACACTCCATGTAACTCCCTCCTGGTCCCAGTTACTCTCCATGTAACTCGCTCCTGGTCCCAGTTACTCTCCATGTAACTCCCTCCCGGTCCCAATAACTCTCCATGTAACTCCCTCCTGGTCCCAGTTACTCTCCATGTAACTCCCTCCTGGTCCCAGTTACTCTCCATGTAACTCCCTCCTGGTCCCAGTTACTCTCCATGTAACTCCCTCCTGGTCCCAGTTACTCTCCATGTAACTCCCTCCTGGTCCCAGTTACTCTCCATGTAACTCCCTCCTGGTCCCAGTTACTCTCCATGTAACTCCCTCCTGGTCCCAGTTACTCACCATGTAACTCCCTCCCGGTCCCAGTTACTCTCCATGTAACTCCCTCCCGGTCCCAATAACTCTCCATGTAACTCCCTCCTGGTCCCAGTTACTCTCCATGAAACTCCCTCCTGGTCCCAGTTACTCTCCATGTAACTCCCTCCTGGTCCCAGTTACTCTCCATGTAACTCCCTCCTGGTCCCAGTTACTCTCCATGTAACTCCCTCCCGGTCCCAGTTACTCTCCATGAAACTCCCTCCCGGTCCCAGTTACTCTCCATGTATACTCCCCTCCCGGTCCCAGTTACACTCCATGTAACTCCCTCCCGGTCCCAGTTACACTCCATGTAACTCCCTCCCGGTCCCAG
Source organism: Somniosus microcephalus (assembly GCF_052327205.1). Lineage (NCBI taxonomy): Eukaryota > Metazoa > Chordata > Chondrichthyes > Squaliformes > Somniosidae > Somniosus > Somniosus microcephalus. Next base: position 9,449,188 of record NC_140987.1, on the reverse strand, counting down.
TTACTCTCCATGTAACTCCCTCCCGGTCCCAGTTACTCTCCATGTAACTCCCTCCTGGTCCCAGTTACTCTCCATGTAACTCCCTCCTGGTCCCAGTTACTCTCCATGTAACTCCCTCCCGGTCCCAGTTACTGTCCATGTAACTCCCTCCCGGTCCCAGTTACTCTCCATGTAACTCCCTCCTGGTCCCAGTTACTCTCCATGTAACTCCCTCCCGGTCCCAGTTACTCTCCATGTAACTCCCTCCTGGTCCCAGTTACTCTCCTTGTAACTCCCTCCCGGTCCCAGTTACACTCTATGTAACTCCCTCCTGGTCCCAGTTACTCTCCATGTAACTCCCTCCCGGTTCCTGTAACTCTCCATGGAACTCTCTCCCGGTCCCAGTTACTCTCCATGTAACTCCCTCCCGGTCCCAGTTACTCTCCATGTAACTCCCTCCCGGTCCCAGTTACTCTCCATGTAACTCCCTCCCGGTCCCAGTTATTCTCCATGTAACTCCCTCCCGGTCCCTGTTAATCTCCATGTAACTCCCTCCTGGTCCCAGTTACTCTCCATGTAACTCCCTCCCGGTCCCTGTTACTCTCCATGTAACTCCCTCCCGGTCCCAGTTACTCTCCATGTAACTCCCTCCTGGTCCCAGTTACTCTCCATGTAACTCCCTCCTGGTCCAGTTACTCTCCATGTAATTCCCTCCCGGTCCCAGTTACTCTCCATGTAACTCCCTCCTGGTCCCAGTTACTCTCCATGTAACTCCCTCCTGGTCCCAGTTACTCTCCATGTAACTCCCTCCCGTCCCAGTTACTCTCCATGTAACTCCCTCCTGGTCCCAGTTATTCTCCATGTAACTCCCTCCCAGTCCCAGTTACTCTCCATGTAACTCCTCTCCGGTCCCAGTTACGCTCCATGTAACTCCCTCCTGGTCCCAGTTACTCTCCATGTAACTCCCTCCCGGTCCCAGTTACTCTCCATGTAACTCCCTCCCGGTCCCAGTTACTCTCCATGTAACTCCCTCCTGGTCCCAGTTACTCTCCATGTAACTCCCTCCTGGTCCCAGTTACTCTCCTTGTAACTCCCTCCCGGTCCCAGTTACTCTCCATGTAACTCCCTCCTGGTCCCAGTTACTCTCCATGTAACTCCCTCCTGGTCCCAGTTACTCTCCATGTTACTCCCTCCCGGTCCCAGTTACTCTCCATGTAACTCACTCCCGGTCCCAGTTACTCTCCATGTAACTCCCTCCCGGTCCCAGTTACGCTCCATGTAACTCCCTCCTGGTCCCAGTTAATCTCCATGTAACCTCCCTCCCGGTCCCAGTTACTCTCCATGTAACTCCCTCCCGGTCCCAGTTACTCTCCATGTAACTCCTCCCAGTCCCAATAACTCTCCATGTAACTCCCTCCTGGTCCCAGTTACTCTCCATGTAACTCCCTCCCGGTCCCAGTTACTCTCCATGTAACTCCCTCCCGGTCCCAGTTACTCTCCATGTAACTCCCTCCCGGTCCCAGTTACTCTCCATGTAACTCACCTCCCCGGTCCCACTTACTCTCCTTGTAACTCCCTCCCGGTCCCAGTTACTCTCCATGTAACTCCCTCCCGGTCCCAGTTACTCTCCATGTAACTCCCTCCCCGGTCCCAGCTTACTCTCCATGTAACTCCCTCCTGGTCCCAGTTACTCTCCATGTAACTCCCTCCCGGTCCCAGTTACACTCCATGTAACTCCCTCCTGGTCCCAGTTACTCTCCATGTAACTCCCTCCTGGTCCCAGTTACTCTCCATGTAACTCCCTCCCAGTCCCAGATACTCTCCATGTAACTCCCTCCTGGTCCCAGTTACTCTCCATGTAACTCCCTCCCGGTCCCAATAACTCTCCATGTAACTCCCTCCTGGTCCCCAGTTACTCTCCATGTAACTCCCTCCTGGTCCCAGTTACTCTCCATGTAACTCCCTCCCGGTCCCTGTTACTCTCCATGTAACTCCCTCCCGGTCCCAATAACTCTCCATGTAACTCCCTCCCGGTCCCAGTTACACTCCATGTAACTCCCTCCTGGTCCCAGTTACTCTCCATGTAACTCCCTCCTGGTCCCAGTTACTCTCCATGTAACTCGCTCCTGGTCCCCAGTTACTCTCCATGTAACTCCCTCCCGGTCCCAATAACTCTCCATGTAACTCCCTCCTGGTCCCAGTTACTCTCCATGTAACTCCCTCCTGGTCCCAGTTACTCTCCATGTAACTCCCTCCTGGTCCCAGTTACTCTCCATGTAACTCCCTCCTGGTCCCAGTTACTCTCCATGTAACTCCCTCCTGGTCCCAGTTACTCTCCATGTAACTCCCTCCTGGTCCCAGTTACTCTCCATGTAACTCCCTCCTGGTCCCAGTTACTCACCATGTAACTCCCTCCCGGTCCCAGTTACTCTCCATGTAACTCCCTCCCGGTCCCAATAACTCTCCATGTAACTCCCCTCCTGGTCCCAGTTACTCTCCATGAAACTCCCTCCTGGTCCCAGTTACTCTCCATGTAACTCCCTCCTGGTCCCAGTTACTCTCCATGTAACTCCCTCCTGGTCCCAGTTACTCTCCATGTAACTCCCTCCCTGGTCCCAGTTACTCTCCATGTAACTCCCTCCCGGTCCCAGTTACTCTCCATGTAACTCCCTCCCCGGTCCCAGTCTACACTCTCCATGTAACTCCCTCCCGGTCCCAGTTACACTCCATGTAACTCCCTCCCGGTCCCAGTTACTCTCCATGTAACTCCCTCCCGGTCCCAGTTACTCTCCATGTAACTCCCTCCTGGTCCCAGTTATTCTCCATGTAACTCCTCCTGGTCCCAGTTACTCTCCATGTAACTCCCTCCCGGTCCCAGTTACTCTCCATGTAACTCCCTCCTGGTCCCAGTTACTCTCCATGTAACTCCCTCCCGGTCCCAGTTACTCTCCATGTAACTCCCTCCTGGTCCCAGTTACTCTCCTTGTAACTCCCTCCCGGTCCCAGTTACACTCTATGTAACTCCCTCCTGGTCCCAGTTACTCTCCATGTAACTCCCTCCCGGTTCCTGTAACTCTCCATGGAACTCTCTCCCGGTCCCAGTTACTCTCCATGTAACTCCCCTCCCGGTCCCAGTTACTCTCCATGTAACTCCCTCCCGGTCCCAGTTACTCTCCATGTAACTCCCTCCCGGTCCCAGTTATTCTCCATGTAACTCCCTCCCGGTCCCTGTTAATCTCCATGTAACTCCCTCCTGGTCCCAGTTACTCTCCATGTAACTCCCTCCCGGTCCCTGTTACTCTCCATGTAACTCCCTCCCTGGTCCCAGTTACTCTCCATGTAACTCCCTCCTGGTCCCAGTTACTCTCCATGTAACTCCCTCCTGGTCCCAGTTACTCTCCATGTAACTCCCTCCCGGTCCAGTTACTCTCCATGTAACTCCCTCCTGGTCCCAGTTACTCTCCATGTAACTCCCTCCTGGTCCCAGTTACTCTCCATGTAACTCCCTCCCGTCCCAGTTACTCTCCATGTAACTCCCTCCTGGTCCCAGTTACTCTCCATGTAACTCCCTCCTGGTCCCAGTTACTCTCCATGTAACTCCCTCCTGGTCCCAGTTACTCTCCATGTAACTCCCCTCCGGTCCCAGTTACTCTCCATGTAACTCCCTCCTGGTCCCAGTTACTCTCCATGTAACTCCCTCCCGGTCCCAGTTACTCTCCATGTAACTCCCTCCCGGTCCCAGTTACTCTCCATGTAACTCCCTCCCGGTCCCAGTTACTCTCCATGTAACTCCCTCCCGGTCCCAGTTACTCTCCATGTAACACCCTCCCCGGTCCCAGTTACTCTCCATGTAACTCCCTCCCGGTCCCAGTTACTCTCCATGTAACTCCCTCCCGGTCCCAGTTACTCTCCATGTAACTCCCTCCCGGTCCCAGTTACTCTCCACGTAACTCCCTCCTGGTCCCAATAACTCTCCATGTAACTCCCTCCCGGTCCCAGTTACGTCTCCATGTAACTCCCTCCCGGTCCCAGTTACTCTCCATGTAACTCCCTCCCGGTCCCAGTTACTCTCCATGTAACTCCCTCCGGTCCCAGTTACTCTCCATGTAACTCCCTCCCGGTCCCAGTTACTCTCCATGTAACTCCCTCATGGTCCCAGTTACTCTCCATGTAACTCCCTCCTGGTCCCAGTTACTCTCCATGTAACTCCCTCCCGGTCCCAGTTACTCTCCATGTAACTCCCTCCCGGTCCCAGTTACTCTCCATGTAACTCCCTCCCGGTCCCAGTTACTCTCCATGTAACTCCCTCCCGGTCCCAGTTACTCTCCATGTAACTCGCTCCAGGTCCCAGTTACTCTCCATGTAACTCCCTCCCGGTCCCAGTTACTCTCCATGTAACTCCCTCCTGGTCCCAGTTACTCTCCATGTAACTCCCTCCCGGTCCCAGTTACTCTCCATGTAACTCCCTCCCGGTCCCCAGTTACTCTCCATGTAACTCCCTCCCGGTCCCAGTTACTCTCCATGTAACTCCCTCCCGGTCCCAGTTACTCTCCATGTAACTCCCTCCTGGTCCCAGTTACTCTCCATGTAACTCCCTCCCGGTCCCAGTAACTCTCCAAGTAACTCCCTCCCGGTCCCAGTTACTCTCCATGTAACTCCCTCCCGGTCCCAGTTATGCTCCATGAAACTCCCTCCTGGTCCCTGTTACTCTCCATTAACTCCCTCCCGGTCCCAGGTTACTCTCGGACCGGGAGGGGTTAAGGAGAGTAACAGGGACCAGGAGGGAGTTTCATGGAGCATAACTGGGACCGGGAGGGAGTTACATGGAGAGTAACTGGGACCGGGAGGGAGTTACTTGGAGAGTTACTGGGACCGGGAGGGAGTTACATGGAGAGTAACTGGGACCAGGAGGGAGTTACATGGAGAGTAACTGGGACCGGGAGGGAGTTACATGGAGAGTAACTGGGACCGGGAGGGAGTTACATGGAGAGTAACTGGGACCGGGAGGGGAGTTACATGGAGAGTAACTGGGACCGGGAGGGAGTTACATGGAGAGTAACTGGGACCAGGAGGGAGTTACATGGAGAGTAACTGGGACCGGAGGGAGTTACATGGAGAGTAACTGGGACCTGGAGCGAGTTACATGGAGAGTAACTGGACCGGGAGGGAGTTACATGGAGAGTAACTGGGACCGGGAGGGAGTTACATGGAGAGTAACTGGGACCGGGAGGGAGTTACATGGAGAGTAACTGGGACCGGGAGGGAGTTACATGGAGAGTAACTGGGACCAGGAGGGAGTTACATGGAGAGTAACTGGACCATGAGGGAGTTACATGGAGAGTAACTGGGACCGGGAGGGAGTTACATGGAGAGTAACTGGGACCGGGAGGGAGTTACATGGAGAGTAACTGGGACCGGGAGGGAGTTACATGGAGAGTAACTGGGACCGGGAGGGAGTTACATGGAGAGTAACTGGGACCGGGAGGGAGTTACATGGAGAGTTATTGGGACCAGGAGGAGTTACGTGGAGAGTAACTGGGACCGGGAGGGAGTTACATGGAGAGTAACTGGGACCGGGAGGGAGTTACATGGAGAGTAACTGGGACCGGGAGGGAGTTACATGGAGAGTAACTGGGACCGGGAGGGTGTTACATGGAGAGTAACTGGGACCGGGAGGGAGTTACATGGAGAGTAACTGGGACCGGGAGGGAGTTACATGGAGAGTAACTGGGACCGGGAGGGAGTTACATGGAGAGTAACTGGGACCGGGAGGGAGTTACATGGAGAGTAACTGGGGACCAGGAGGGAGTTACATGGAGAGTAACTGGGACCGGGAGGGAGTTACATGGAGAGTAACTGGGACCAGGAGGGAGTTACATGGAGAGTAACTGGGACCAGGAGGGAGTTACATGGAGAGTAACTGGGACCAGGAGGGAGTTACATGGAGAGTAACTGGGACCGGGAGGGAGTTACATGGAGAGTAACTGGGACCAGGAGGGAGTTACATGGAGAGTAACTGGGACCAGGAGGGAGTTACATGGAGAGTAACTGGGACCGGGAGGGAGTTACATGGAGAGTAACTGGGACCAGGAGGGAGTTACATGGAGAGTAACTGGGACCAGGAGGGAGTTACATGGAGAGTAACTGGGACCGGGAGGGAGTTACATGGAGAGTAACAGGGACCGGGAGGGAGTTACATGGAGAGTAACTGGGACCAGGAGGGAGTTACATGGAGATTAACAGGGACCGGGAGGGAGTTACATGGAGAATAACTGGGACCGGGAGGGAGTTACATGGAGAGTAACTGGGACCGGGAGGGAGTTACATGGAGAGTAACTGGGACCGGGAGGGAGTTACATGGAGAGTAACTGGGACCGGGAGAGAGTTCCATGGAGAGTTACAGGAACCGGGAGGGAGTTACATGGAGAGTAACTGGGACCAGGAGGGAGTTACATAGAGTGTAACTGGGACCGGGAGGGAGTTACAAGGAGAGTAACTGGGACCAGGAGGGAGTTACATGGAGAGTAACTGGGACCGGGAGGGAGTTACATGGAGAGTAACTGGGACCAGGAGGGAGTTACATGGAGAGTAACTGGGACCGGGAGGGAGTTACATGGAGAGTAACTGGGACCAGGAGGGAGTTACATGGAGAATAACTGGGACCAGGAGGGAGTTACATGGAGAGTAACTGGGACCGGGAGGGAGTTACATGGAGAGTAACTGGGACCGGGAGGGAGTTACATGGAGTGTAACTGGGACCGGGAGGGAGTTACATGGAGTGTAACTGGGACCGGGAGGGAGTTACATGGAGAGTAACTGGGACCGGGAGGGAGTTACATGGAGAGTAACTGGGACCGGGAGGAGTTACATGGAGAGTAACTGGGACCAGGAGGGAGTTACATGGAGAGTAACTGGGGACCAGGAGGGAGTTACATGGAGAGTAACTGGGACCAGGAGGAGTTTCATGGAGAGTAACTGGGACCAGGAGGGAGTTACATGGAGAGTTATTGGGACCGGGAGGGAGTTACATGGAGAGTAACTGGGACCGGGAGGGAGTTACATGGTGAGTAACTGGGACCAGGAGGGAGGTTACATGGAGAGTAACTGGGACCAGGAGGGAGTTACATGGAGAGTAACTGGGACCAGGAGGGAGTTACATGGAGAGTAACTGGGACCAGGAGGGAGTTACATGGAGAGTAACTGGGACCAGGAGGGAGTTACATGGAGAGTAACTGGGACCAGGAGGGAGTTACATGGAGAGTAACTGGGACCAGGAGGGAGTTACATGGAGAGTTATTGGGACCGGGAGGGAGTTACATGGAGAGTAACTGGGACCAGGAGCGAGTTACATGGAGAGTAACTGGGACCAGGAGGGAGTTACATGGAGAGTAACTGGGACCAGGAGGGAGTTACATGGAGTGTAACTGGGACCGGGAGGGAGTTACATGGAGAGTTATTGGGACCGGGAGGGAGTTACATGGAGAGTAACAGGGACCGGGAGGGAGTTACATGGAGAGTAACTGGGACCAGGAGGGAGTTACATGGAGAGTAACTGGGACCAGGAGGGAGTTACATGGAGAGTTATTGGGACCGGGAGGGAGTTACATGGAGAGTAACTGGGACCAGGAGGGAGTTACATGGAGAGTATCTGGGACTGGGAGGGAGTTACATGGAGAGTAACTGGGACCAGGAGGGAGTTACATGGAGAGTAACTGGGACCAGGAGGGAGTTACATGGAGTGTAACTGGGACCGGGAGGGAGTTACATGGAGAGTAACTGGGACCAGGAGGGAGTTACATGGAGAGTAACTGGGACCGGGAGGGAGTTACATGGAGAGTAACTGGGACCGGGAGGGAGTTACATGGAGAGTAACTGGGACCGGGAGGGAGTTACAAGGAGAGTAAGTGGGACCGGGGAGTGAGTTACATGGAGAGTAACTGGGACCGGGAGGGAGTTACATGGAGAGTAACTGGGACCGGGAGGGAGTTACATGGAGAGTAACTGGGACCGGGAGGGAGTTACATGGAGAGTAACTGGGACCAGGAGGGAGTTACATGGAGAGTTATTGGGACTGGGAGGGAGTTACATGGAGAGTAACTGGGACCGGGAGGGAGTTACATGGAGAGTAACTGGGACCGGGAGGGAGTTACATGGAGATTAACTGGGACCAGGAGGGAGTTACATGGAGCGTAACTGGGACCGGGAGGGAGTTACATGGAGAGTAACTGGGACCGGGAGTGAGTTACATGGAGAGTAACTGGGACCGGGAGGGAGTAACATGGAGAGTAACTGGGACCAGGAGGGAGTTACATGGAGAGTAACTGGGACCAGGAGGGAGTTACATGGAGAGTAACTGGGACCGGGAGGGAGTTACAAGGAGAGTAACTGGGACCAGGAGGGAGTTACATGGAGAGTAACTGGGACCAGGAGGGAGTTACATGGAGAGTAACTGGGACCGGGAGGGAGTTACATGGAGAGTAACTGGGACCGGGAGGGAGTTACATGGAGAGTAACTGGGACCAGGAGGGAGTTACATGGAGCGTAACTGGGACCGGGAGGGAGTTACATGGAGAGTAACTGGGACTGGGAGGGAGTTACATGGAGAATAACTGGGACCAGGAGGGAGTTACATGGAGAGTAACTGGGACCGGGAGGGAGTTACATGGAGAGTAACTGGGACCAGGAGGGAGTTACATGGAGAGTAACTGGGACCAGGAGGGAGTTACATGGAGAGTAACTGGGACCGGGAGGGAATTACATGGAGAGTAACTGGGACCAGGAGGGAGTTACATGGAGAGTAACTGGGACCAGGAGGGAGTTACATGGAGAGTAACTGGGACCGGGAGGGAGTTACATGGAGAGTAACAGGGACCGGGAGGGAGTTACATGGAGAGTAACTGGGACCAGGAGGGAGTTACATGGAGATTAACAGGGACCGGGAGGGAGTTACATGGAGAATAACTGGGACCGGGAGGGAGTTACATGGAGAGTAACTGGGACCGGGAGGGAGTTACATGGAGAGTAACTGGGACCGGGAGGGAGTTACATGGAGAGTAACTGGGACCGGGAGAGAGTTCCATGGAGAGTTACAGGAACCGGGAGGGAGTTACATGGAGAGTAACTGGGACCAGGAGGGAGTTACATAGAGTGTAACTGGGACCGGGAGGGAGTTACAAGGAGAGTAACTGGGACCAGGAGGGAGTTACATGGAGAGTAACTGGGACCGGGAGGGAGTTACATGGAGAGTAACTGGGACCAGGAGGGAGTTACATGGAGAGTAACTGGGACCGGGAGGGAGTTACATGGACAGTAACTGGGACCGGGAGGGAGTTACATGGAGAGTAACTGGGACCAGGAGGGAGTTACATGGAGAGTAACTGGGACCAGGAGGGAGTTACATGGAGAGTAACTGGGACCGGGAGGGAGTTACATGGAGAGTAACTGGGACCGGGAGGGAGTTACATGGAGTGTAACTGGGACCGGGAGGGAGTTACATGGAGTGTAACTGGGACCGGGAGGGAGTTACATGGAGAGTAACTGGGACCGGGAGGGAGTTACATGGAGAGTAACTGGGACCGGGAGGGAGTTACATGGAGAGTAACTGGGACCAGGAGGGAGTTACATGGAGAGTAACTGGGACCAGGAGGGAGTTACATGGAGAGTAACTGGGACCAGGAGGGAGTTTCATGGAGAGTAACTGGGACCAGGAGGGAGTTACATGGAGAGTTATTGGGACCGGGAGGGAGTTACATGGAGAGTAACTGGGACCGGGAGGGAGTTACATGGTGAGTAACTGGGACCAGGAGGGAGTTACATGGAGAGTAACTGGGACCAGGAGGGAGTTACATGGAGAGTAACTGGGACCAGGAGGGAGTTACATGGAGAGTAACTGGGACCAGGAGGGAGTTACATGGAGAGTAACTGGGACCAGGAGGGAGTTACATGGAGAGTAACTGGGACCAGGAGGGAGTTACATGGAGAGTAACTGGGACCAGGAGGGAGTTACATGGAGAGTTATTGGGACCGGGAGGGAGTTACATGGAGAGTAACTGGGACCAGGAGCGAGTTACATGGAGAGTAACTGGGACCAGGAGGGAGTTACATGGAGTGTAACTGGGACCGGGAGGGAGTTACATGGAGAGTTATTGGGACCGGGAGGGAGTTACATGGAGAGTAACAGGGACCGGGAGGGAGTTACATGGAGAGTAACTGGGACCAGGAGGGAGTTACATGGAGAGTAACTGGGACCAGGAGGGAGTTACATGGAGAGTTATTGGGACCGGGAGGGAGTTACATGGAGAATAACTGGGACTGGGAGGGAGTTACATGGAGAGTAACTGGGACCAGGAGGGAGTTACATGGAGAGTAACTGGGACCAGGAGGGAGTTACATGGAGTGTAACTGGGACCGGGAGGGAGTTACATGGAGAGTAACTGGGACCAGGAGGGAGTTACATGGAGAGTAACTGGGACCGGGAGGGAGTTACATGGAGAGTAACTGGGACCGGGAGGGAGTTACATGGAGAGTAACTGGGACCGGGAGGGAGTTACAAGGAGAGTAAGTGGGACCGGGGAGTGAGTTACATGGAGAGTAACTGGGACCGGGAGGGAGTTACATGGAGAGTAACTGGGACCGGGAGGGAGTTACATGGAGAGTAACTGGGACCGGGAGGGAGTTACATGGAGAGTAACTGGGACCAGGAGGGAGTTACATGGAGAGTTATTGGGACTGGGAGGGAGTTACATGGAGAGTAACTGGGACCGGGAGGGAGTTACATGGAGAGTAACTGGGACCGGGAGGGAGTTACATGGAGATTAACTGGGACCAGGAGGGAGTTACATGGAGCGTAACTGGGACCGGGAGGGAGTTACATGGAGAGTAACTGGGACCGGGAGTGAGTTACATGGAGAGTAACTGGGACCGGGAGGGAGTAACATGGAGAGTAACTGGGACCAGGAGGGAGTTACATGGAGAGTAACTGGGACCAGGAGGGAGTTACATGGAGAGTAACTGGGACCGGGAGGGAGTTACAAGGGGAGTAACTGGGACCAGGAGGGAGTTACATGGAGAGTAACTGGGACCGGGAGGGAGTTACATGGAGAGTAACTGGGACCGGGAGGGAGTTACATGGAGAGTAACTGGGACCGGGAGGGAGTTACATGGAGAGTAACTGGGACCAGGAGGGAGTTACATGGAGCGTAACTGGGACCGGGAGGGAGTTACATGGAGAGTAACTGGGACTGGGAGGGAGTTACATGGAGAATAACTGGGACCAGGAGGGAGTTACATGGAGAGTAACTGGGACCGGGAGGGAGTTACATGGAGAGTTATTGGGACCAGGAGGGAGTTAGATGGAGAGTAACTGGGACCGGGAGGGAGTTACATGGAGAGTAGCTGGGACCGGGAGGGAGTTACATGGAGAGTAACTGGGACCAGGAGGGAGTTACATGGAGAGTAACTGGGACCAGGAGGGAGTTACATGGAGAGTAACTGGGACCAGGAGGGAGATACAAGGAGAGTAACTGGGACCAGGAGGGAGTTACAAGGAGAGTAACTGGGACCGGGAGGGAGTTACATGGAGAGTAACAGGGACCAGGAGGGAGTTACATGGAGAGTAACTGGGACTGCGAGGGAGTTACATGGAGAGTAACTGGGACCGGGAGGGAGTTACATGGAGAGTAACTGGGACCGGGAGGGAGTTACATGGAGAGTAACTGGGACCGGGAGGGAGTTACATGGAGAGTAACTGGGACCGGGAGGGAGTTACATGGAGAGTAACTGGGACCGGGAGGGAGTTACATGGAGAGTAACTGGGACCAGGAGGGAGTTACATGGAGAGTAACTGGGACCAGGAGGGAGTTACATGGAGAGTAACTGGGACCGGGAGGGAGTTACATGGAGAGTAACTGGGACCAGGAGGGAGTTACATGGAGAGTAACTGGGACCAGGAGGGAGTTACATGGAGAGTAACTGGGACCGCGAGGGAGTTACATGGAGAGTAACTGGGACCGGGAGGGAGTTACATGGAGAGTAACTGGGACCGGGAGGGAGTTACATGTAGAGTAATTGGAACCAGGAGGGAGTTACATGAAGAGTAACTGGGACCGGGAGGGAGTTACATGGAGAGTAACTGGGACCAGGAGGGAGTTACATGGAGAGTAACTGGGACAGGGAGGGAGTTACATGGAGAGTAACTGGGACCAGGAGGGAGTTACATGGAGAGTAACTGGGACCAGGAGGGAGTTACATGGAGAGTAACTGGGACCCGGAGGGAGTTACATGGAGAGAACTGGGACCGGGAGGGAGTTACATGGAGAGTAACTGGGACCGGGAGGGCGTTACATGGAGAGTAACTGGGACCAGGAGGGAGTTACATGGAGAGTAACTGGGACTGGGAGGGAGTTACATGGAGAGTAACAGGGACCAGGAGGGAGTTACATGGAGAGTAACTGGGACTGGGAGGGAGTTACATGGAGAGTAACTGGGACCAGGAGGGAGTTACATGGAGAGTAACTGGGACCAGGAGGGAGTTACATGGAGAGTAACTGGGACCAGGAGGGAGTTACATGGAGAGTAACTGGGACCGGGAGGGAGTTACATGGAGAGTAACTGGGACCGGGAGGGAGTTACATGGAGAGTAACTGGGACCAGGAGGGAGTTACATGGAGAGTAACTGGGACCAGGAGGGAGTTACATGGAGAGTAACTGGGACCAGGAGGGAGTTACATGGAGAGTAACTGGGACCAGGAGGGAGTTACATGGAGAGTAACTGGGACCGGGAGGGAGTTACATGGAGAGTAACTGGGACCAGGAGTGAGTTACATGGAGCATAACTGGGACCAGGAGGGAGTTACATGGAGAGTAACTGGGACCGGGAGGGAGTTACATGGAGAGTAACTGGGACCGGGAGGGAGTTACATGGAGAGTAACAGGGACCAGGAGGGAGTTTCATGGAGCATAACTGGGACCGGGAGGGAGTTACATGGAGAGTAACTGGGACCGGGAGGGAGTTACTTGGAGAGTTACTGGGACCGGGAGGGAGTTACATGGAGAGTAACTGGGACCAGGAGGGAGTTACATGGAGAGTAACTGGGACCGGGAGGGAGTTACATGGAGAGTAACTGGGACCGGGAGGGAGTTACATGGAGAGTAACTGGGACCAGGAGGTAGTTTCATGGAGAGTTATTGGGACCAGGAGGGAGTTACGTGGAGAGTAACTGGGACCGGGAGGGAGTTACATGGAGAGTAACTGGGACCAGGAGGGAGTTACATGGAGAGTAACTGGGACCAGGAGGGAGTTACATGGAGAGTAACTGGGACCGGGAGGGAGTTACATGGAGAGTAACTGGGACCGGGAGGGAGTTACATGGAGAGTAACTGGGACCAGGAGGGAGTTACATGGAGAGTAACTGGGACCGGGAGGGAGTTACATGGAGAGTAACAGGGACCGGGAGGGAGTTACATGGAGAGTAACTGGGACCAGGAGGGAGTTACATGGAGATTAACAGGGACCGGGAGGGAGTTACATGGAGAATAACTGGGACCGGGAGGGAGTTACATGGAGAGTAACTGGGACCGGGAGGGAGTTACATGGAGAGTAACTGGGACCGGGAGGGAGTTACATGGAGAGTAACTGGGACCGGGAGAGAGTTCCATGGAGAGTTACAGGAACCGGGAGGGAGTTACATGGAGAGTAACTGGGACCAGGAGGGAGTTACATAGAGTGTAACTGGGACCGGGAGGGAGTTACAAGGAGAGTAACTGGGACCAGGAGGGAGTTACATGGAGAGTAACTGGGACCGGGAGGGAGTTACATGGAGAGTAACTGGGACCAGGAGGGAGTTACATGGAGAGTAACTGGGACCGGGAGGGAGTTACATGGACAGTAACTGGGACCGGGAGGGAGTTACATGGAGAGTAACTGGGACCAGGAGGGAGTTACATGGAGAGTAACTGGGACCAGGAGGGAGTTACATGGAGAGTAACTGGGACCGGGAGGGAGTTACATGGAGAGTAACTGGGACCGGGAGGGAGTTACATGGAGTGTAACTGGGACCGGGAGGGAGTTACATGGAGTGTAACTGGGACCGGGAGGGAGTTACATGGAGAGTAACTGGGACCGGGAGGGAGTTACATGGAGAGTAACTGGGACCGGGAGGGAGTTACATGGAGAGTAACTGGGACCAGGAGGGAGTTACATGGAGAGTAACTGGGACCAGGAGGGAGTTACATGGAGAGTAACTGGGACCAGGAGGGAGTTTCATGGAGAGTAACTGGGACCAGGAGGGAGTTACATGGAGAGTTATTGGGACCGGGAGGGAGTTACATGGAGAGTAACTGGGACCGGGAGGGAGTTACATGGTGAGTAACTGGGACCAGGAGGGAGTTACATGGAGAGTAACTGGGACCAGGAGGGAGTTACATGGAGAGTAACTGGGACCAGGAGGGAGTTACATGGAGAGTAACTGGGACCAGGAGGGAGTTACATGGAGAGTAACTGGGACCAGGAGGGAGTTACATGGAGAGTAACTGGGACCAGGAGGGAGTTACATGGAGAGTAACTGGGACCAGGAGGGAGTTACATGGAGAGTTATTGGGACCGGGAGGGAGTTACATGGAGAGTAACTGGGACCAGGAGCGAGTTACATGGAGAGTAACTGGGACCAGGAGGGAGTTACATGGAGTGTAACTGGGACCGGGAGGGAGTTACATGGAGAGTTATTGGGACCGGGAGGGAGTTACATGGAGAGTAACAGGGACCGGGAGGGAGTTACATGGAGAGTAACTGGGACCAGGAGGGAGTTACATGGAGAGTAACTGGGACCAGGAGGGAGTTACATGGAGAGTTATTGGGACCGGGAGGGAGTTACATGGAGAGTAACTGGGACCAGGAGGGAGTTACATGGAGAGTAACTGGGACTGGGAGGGAGTTACATGGAGAGTAACTGGGACCAGGAGGGAGTTACATGGAGAGTAACTGGGACCAGGAGGGAGTTACATGGAGTGTAACTGGGACCGGGAGGGAGTTACATGGAGAGTAACTGGGACCAGGAGGGAGTTACATGGAGAGTAACTGGGACCGGGAGGGAGTTACATGGAGAGTAACTGGGACCGGGAGGGAGTTACATGGAGAGTAACTGGGACCGGGAGGGAGTTACAAGGAGAGTAAGTGGGACCGGGGAGTGAGTTACATGGAGAGTAACTGGGACCGGGAGGGAGTTACATGGAGAGTAACTGGGACCGGGAGGGAGTTACATGGAGAGTAACTGGGACCGGGAGGGAGTTACATGGAGAGTAACTGGGACCAGGAGGGAGTTACATGGAGAGTTATTGGGACTGGGAGGGAGTTACATGGAGAGTAACTGGGACCGGGAGGGAGTTACATGGAGAGTAACTGGGACCGGGAGGGAGTTACATGGAGATTAACTGGGACCAGGAGGGAGTTGCATGGAGCGTAACTGGGACCGGGAGGGAGTTACATGGAGAGTAACTGGGACCGGGAGTGAGTTACATGGAGAGTAACTGGGACCGGGAGGGAGTAACATGGAGAGTAACTGGGACCAGGAGGGAGTTACATGGAGAGTAACTGGGACCAGGAGGGAGTTACATGGAGAGTAACTGGGACCGGGAGGGAGTTACAAGGGGAGTAACTGGGACCAGGAGGGAGTTACATGGAGAGTAACTGGGACCAGGAGGGAGTTACATGGAGAGTAACTGGGACCGGGAGGGAGTTACATGGAGAGTAACTGGGACCGGGAGGGAGTTACATGGAGAGTAACTGGGACCAGGAGGGAGTTACATGGAGCGTAACTGGGACCGGGAGGGAGTTACATGGAGAGTAACTGGGACTGGGAGGGAGTTACATGGAGAATAACTGGGACCAGGAGGGAGTTACATGGAGAGTAACTGGGACCGGGAGGGAGTTACATGGAGAGTTATTGGGACCAGGAGGGAGTTACATGGAGAGTAACTGGGACCGGGAGGGAGTTACATGGAGAGTAGCTGGGACCGGGAGGGAGTTACATGGAGAGTAACTGGGACCAGAAGGGAGTTACATGGAGAGTAACTGGGACCAGGAGGGAGTTACATGGAGAGTAACTGGGACCAGGAGGGAGATACAAGGAGAGTAACTGGGACCAGGAGGGAGTTACAAGGAGAGTAACTGGGACCGGGAGGGAGTTACATGGAGAGTAACAGGGACCAGGAGGGAGTTACATGGAGAGTAACTGGGACTGCGAGGGAGTTACATGGAGAGTAACTGGGACCGGGAGGGAGTTACATGGAGAGTAACTGGGACCGGGAGGGAGTTACATGGAGAGTAACTGGGACCGGGAGGGAGTTACATGGAGAGTAACTGGGACCGGGAGGGAGTTACATGGAGAGTAACTGGGACCGGGAGGGAGTTACATGGAGAGTAACTGGGACCAGGAGGGAGTTACATGGAGAGTAACTGGGACCAGGAGGGAGTTACATGGAGAGTAACTGGGACCGGGAGGGAGTTACATGGAGAGTAACTGGGACCAGGAGGGAGTTACATGGAGAGTAACTGGGACCAGGAGGGAGTTACATGGAGAGTAACTGGGACCGCGAGGGAGTTACATGGAGAGTAACTGGGACCGGGAGGGAGTTACATGGAGAGTAACTGGGACCGGGAGGGAGTTACATGTAGAGTAATTGGAACCAGGAGGGAGTTACATGAAGAGTAACTGGGACCGGGAGGGAGTTACATGGAGAGTAACTGGGACCAGGAGGGAGTTACATGGAGAGTAACTGGGACAGGGAGGGAGTTACATGGAGAGTAACTGGGACCAGGAGGGAGTTACATGGAGAGTAACTGGGACCAGGAGGGAGTTACATGGAGAGTAACTGGGACCCGGAGGGAGTTACATGGAGAGAACTCGGACCGGGAGGGAGTTACATGGAGAGTAACTGGGACCGGGAGGGCGTTACATGGAGAGTAACTGGGACCAGGAGGGAGTTACATGGAGAGTAACTGGGACTGGGAGGGAGTTACATGGAGAGTAACAGGGACCAGGAGGGAGTTACATGGAGAGTAACTGGGACTGGGAGGGAGTTACATGGAGAGTAACTGGGACCAGGAGGGAGTTACATGGAGAGTAACTGGGACCAGGAGGGAGTTACATGGAGAGTAACTGGGACCAGGAGGGAGTTACATGGAGAGTAACTGGGACCGGGAGGGAGTTACATGGAGAGTAACTGGGACCGGGAGGGAGTTACATGGAGAGTAACTGGGACCGGGAGGGAGTTACATGGAGAGTAACTGGGACCAGGAGGGAGTTACATGGAGAGTAACTGGGACCAGGAGGGAGTTACATGGAGAGTAACTGGGACCAGGAGGGAGTTACATGGAGAGTAACTGGGACCGGGAGGGAGTTACATGGAGAGTAACTGGGACCAGGAGTGAGTTACATGGAGCATAACTGGGACCAGGAGGGAGTTACATGGAGAGTAACTGGGACCGGGAGGGAGTTACATGGAGAGTAACTGGGACCGGGAGGGAGTTACATGGAGAGTAACAGGGACCAGGAGGGAGTTTCATGGAGCATAACTGGGACCGGGAGGGAGTTACATGGAGAGTAACTGGGACCGGGAGGGAGTTACTTGGAGAGTTACTGGGACCGGGAGGGAGTTACATGGAGAGTAACTGGGACCAGGAGGGAGTTACATGGAGAGTAACTGGGACCGGGAGGGAGTTACATGGAGAGTAACTGGGACCGGGAGGGAGTTACATGGAGAGTAACTGGGACCAGGAGGGAGTTTCATGGAGAGTTATTGGGACCAGGAGGGAGTTACGTGGAGAGTAACTGGGACCGGGAGGGAGTTACATGGAGAGTAACTGGGACCAGGAGGGAGTTACATGGAGAGTAACTGGGACCAGGAGGGAGTTACATGGAGAGTAACTGGGACCGGGAGGGAGTTACATGGAGAGTAACTGGGACCGGGAGGGAGTTACATGGAGAGTAACTGGGACCAGGAGGGAGTTACATGGAGAGTAACTGGGACCGGGAGGGAGTTACATGGAGAGTAACTGGGACCTGGAGCGAGTTACATGGAGAGTAACTGGGACCGGGAGGGAGTTACATGGAGAGTAACTGGGACCGGGAGGGAGTTACATGGAGAGTAACTGGGACCGGGAGGGAGTTACATGGAGAGTAACTGGGACCGGGAGGGAGTTACATGGAGAATAACTGGGACCAGGAGGGAGTTACATGGAGAGTAACTGGGACCATGAGGGAGTTACATGGAGAGTAACTGGGACCGGGAGGGAGTTACATGGAGAGTAACTGGGACCGGGAGGGAGTTACATGGAGAGTAACTGGGACCGGGAGGGAGTTACATGGAGAGTAACTGGGACCGGGAGGGAGTTACATGGAGAGTAACTGGGACCGGGAGGGAGTTACATGGAGAGTTATTGGGACCAGGAGGGAGTTACGTGGAGAGTAACTGGGACCGGGAGGGAGTTACATGGAGAGTAACTGGGACCGGGAGGGAGTTACATGGAGAGTAACTGGGACCGGGAGGGAGTTACATGGAGAGTAACTGGGACCGGGAGGGAGTTACATGGAGAGTAACTGGGACCGGGAGGGAGTTACATGGAGAGTAACTGGGACCGGGAGGGAGTTACATGGAGAGTAACTGGGACCGGGAGGGAGTTACATGGAGAGTAACTGGGACCGGGAGGGAGTTACATGGAGAGTAACTGGGACCAGGAGGGAGTTACATGGAGAGTAACTGGGACTGGGAGGGAGTTACATGGAGAGTAACTGGGACCAGGAGGGAGTTACATGGAGAGTAACTGGGACCAGGAGGGAGTTACATGGAGAGTAACTGGGACCGGGAGGGAGTTACATGGAGAGTAACTGGGACCAGGAGGGAGTTACATGGAGAGTAACTGGGACCGGGAGGGAGTTACATGGAGAGTAACTGGGACCGGGAGGGAGTTACATGGAGAGTAACTGGGACCAGGAGGGAGTTACATGGAGAGTAACTGGGACCGGGAGGGAGTTACATGGAGAGTAACTGGGACCAGGAGGGAGTTACATGGAGAGTAACTGGGACCAGGAGGGAGTTACATGGAGAGTAACTGGGACCGGGAGGGAGTTACATGGAGAGTAACAGGGACCGGGAGGGAGTTACATGGAGAGTAACTGGGACCGGGAGGGAGTTACATGGAGAGTAACTGGGACCGGGAGGGAGTTACATGGAGAGTAACTGGGACCGGGAGAGAGTTCCATGGAGAGTTACAGGAACCGGGAGGGAGTTACATGGAGAGTAACTGGGACCAGGAGGGAGTTACATAGAGTGTAACTGGGACCGGGAGGGAGTTACAAGGAGAGTAACTGGGACCAGGAGGGAGTTACATGGAGAGTAACTGGGACCAGGAGGGAGTTACATGGAGAGTAACTGGGACCGGGAGGGAGTTACATGGAGAGTAACTGGGACCGGGAGGGAGTTACATGGACAGTAACTGGGACCGGGAGGGAGTTACATGGAGAGTAACTGGGACCAGGAGGGAGTTACATGGAGAGTAACTGGGACCAGGAGGGAGTTACATGGAGAGTAACTGGGACCGGGAGGGAGTTACATGGAGAGTAACTGGGACCGGGAGGGAGTTACATGGAGTATAACTGGGACCGGGAGGGAGTTACATGGAGTGTAACTGGGACCGGGAGGGAGTTACATGGAGAGTAACTGGGACCGGGAGGGAGTTACATGGAGAGTAACTGGGACCGGGAGGGAGTTACATGGAGAGTAACTGGGACCAGGAGGGAGTTACATGGAGAGTAACTGGGACCAGGAGGGAGTTACATGGAGAGTAACTGGGACCAGGAGGTAGTTTCATGGAGAGTAACTGGGACCAGGAGGGAGTTACATGGAGAGTTATTGGGACCGGGAGGGAGTTACATGGAGAGTAACTGGGACCGGGAGGGAGTTACATGGTGAGTAACTGGGACCAGGAGGGAGTTACATGGAGAGTAACTGGGACCAGGAGGGAGTTACATGGAGAGTAACTGGGACCAGGAGGGAGTTACATGGAGAGTAACTGGGACCAGGAGGGAGTTACATGGAGAGTAACTGGGACCAGGAGGGAGTTACATGGAGAGTAACTGGGACCAGGAGGGAGTTACATGGAGAGTAACTGGGACCAGGAGGGAGTTACATGGAGAGTTATTGGGACCGGGAGGGAGTTACATGGAGAGTAACTGGGACCAGGAGCGAGTTACATGGAGAGTAACTGGGACCAGGAGGGAGTTACATGGAGAGTAACTGGGACCAGGAGGGAGTTACATGGAGTGTAACTGGGACCGGGAGGGAGTTACATGGAGAGTTATTGGGACCGGGAGGGA
This sequence comes from Somniosus microcephalus, assembly GCF_052327205.1. Taxonomy (NCBI): domain Eukaryota; kingdom Metazoa; phylum Chordata; class Chondrichthyes; order Squaliformes; family Somniosidae; genus Somniosus; species Somniosus microcephalus. Next base: position 9,428,840 of record NC_140987.1, on the reverse strand, counting down.
GTTACATGGAGAGTAACAGGGACCGGGAGGGAGTTACATGGAGAGTAACTGGGACCAGGAGGGAGTTACATGGAGAGTAACTGGGACCAGGAGGGAGTTACATGGAGAGTTATTGGGACCGGGAGGGAGTTACATGGAGAGTAACTGGGACCAGGAGGGAGTTACATGGAGAGTAACTGGGACCAGGAGGCAGTTACATGGAGAGTAACTGGGACCGGGAGGGAGTTACATGGAGAGTAACTGGGACTGGGAGGGAGTTACATGGAGAGTAACTGGGACCAGGAGGGAGTTACATGGAGAGTAACTGGGACCAGGAGGGAGTTACATGGAGTGTAACTGGGACCGGGAGGGAGTTACATGGAGAGTAACTGGGACCAGGAGGGAGTTACATGGAGAGTAACTGGGACCGGGAGGGAGTTACATGGAGAGTAACTGGGACCGGGAGGGAGTTACATGGAGAGTAACTGGGACCGGGAGGGAGTTACAAGGAGAGTAAGTGGGACCGGGGAGTGAGTTACATGGAGAGTAACTGGGACCGGGAGAGAGTTACATGGAGAGTAACTGGGACCGGGAGGGAGTTACATGGAGAGTAACTGGGACCGGGAGGGAGTTACATGGAGAGTAACTGGGACCAGGAGGGAGTTACATGGAGAGTTATTGAGACTGGGAGGGAGTTACATGGAGAGTAACTGGGACCGGGAGGGAGTTACAAGGAGAGTAAGTGGGACCGGGGAGTGAGTTACATGGAGAGCAACTGGGACCGGGAGGGAGTTACATGGAGAGTAACTGGGACCTGGAGGGAGTTACATGGAGAGTAACTGGGACCGGGAGGGAGTTACATGGAGAGTAACTGGGACCAGGAGGGAGTTACATGGAGAGTAACTGGGACAGGGAGGGAGTTACATGGAGTGTAACTGGGACCGGGAGGGAGTTACATGGAGAGTAACTGGGACCAGGAGGGAGTTACATGGAGAGTTATTGGGACCGGGAGGGAGTTACATGGAGAGTAACTGGGACCGGGAGGGAGTTACATGGAGAGTAACTGGGACCAGGAGGGAGTTACATGGAGAGTTATTGGGACCGGGAGGGAGTTACATGGAGAGTAACTGGGACCAGGAGGGAGTTACATGGAGTGTAACTGGGACCGGGAGGGAGTTACATGGAGAGTAACTGGGACCAGGAGGGAGTTACATGGAGAGTAACTGGGACCGGGAGGGAGTTACATGGAGAGTAACTGGGACCGGGAGGGAGTTACAAGGAGAGTAACTGGGACCGGGGAGTGAGTTACATGGAGAGTAACTGGGACCGGGAGGGAGTTACATGGAGAGTAACTGGGACCAGGAGGGAGTTACATGGAGAGTAACTGGGACCGGGAGGGAGTTACATGGAGAGTAACTGGGACCGGGGAGTGAGTTACATGGAGAGTAACTGGGACCGGGAGGGAGTTACATGGAGAGTAACTGGGACCGGGGAGTGAGTTACATGGAGAGTAACTGGGACTGGGAGGGAGTTACATGGAGAGTAACTGGGACCGGGAGGGAGTTACATGGAGAGTAACTGGGACCGGGGAGTGAGTTACATGGAGAGTAACTGGGACCGGGGAGTGAGTTACATGGAGAGTAACTGGGACCAGGAGGGAGTTACATGGAGAGTAACTGGGACCGGGGAGTGAGTTACATGGAGAGTAACTGGGACTGGGAGGGAGTTACATGGAGAGTAACTGGGACCGGGAGGGAGTTACATGGAGAGTAACTGGGACCGGGGAGTGAGTTACATGGAGAGTAACTGGGACTGGGAGGGAGTTACATGGAGAGTAACTGGGACCGGGGAGTGAAGGCTCTCTTCCTGTCTCAGTCCCATGTCCCAGTGAAGGTTCTCTCACGGGATTGCCACCTGCTCCAGCGAGGGCTGCCTTACAGGGCTTGACAGGGTAGATGCAGGGAGGATGTTTCCCCCGGCTGGGGAGTCCAGAACCAGGGGTCACAGTCTCAGAATAAGGGGTCGGCCATTTCAGACTGAGATGAGGAGAAATTTCTTCACTCAGAGGGTGGTGAATCTTTGGAATTCTCTGCCCCAGAGGGCTGTGGAGGCTCAGTCGTTGAGTATATTCAAGACAGAGAGCGATAGATTTTTGAATATTAAGGGAATTAAGGGATATGGGTGTTGGATCCGTGATTCTGAGAGTATGCTGATTTTCAATAACCACATGGATGCTGTACATTAACAATAAACAGGTATTTACTGGAGGAGGGTAGTCTCGAGACTGGGGGTACAGAGGCATGCGCAAGGCTTATATACTGGTGTGGTCACTGCCGGTACTACAGTATACAGGAGCTGTAAAAGTAGTTCTGTATTAAAGGCACATACACTACAATTCCTCCCCTTTTAGATTAGTAGTACCCATAATATTCAAATAACAATTAACACTTTAACATGTACATTAAATAACATAAGTCCATTTATAGATTCAGTCTTTGGGGCGGCTTCCTGACCCTTTCGGGATAGCGCCTTTCCTGAGGTTCTTGTTCTTGGTGCAGAGGCGATTCTGACCCCTTTTCATCGGGTAGTTCATCGGGTTCCACTGCTACTGGGCCTGAAGTAGATGCTACCGGTATGTCGGGTTCATCCCCAGGTACTCGAGACATGGTGTTGACGCGTTCCTGTGACGCTAAGATCTGATCGACGTGGCGTCTCACAATGTTCTCCCCGACATCCACTGTGTACATTAATGGCCCCTGCCTTGAGCATATCGTTCCGGGTTGCCATTTCTCTGTTCGATAGTCACGGGCCAAGACTGGCTGTCCTACATTGAAGCTCCTTGTCGGCTTCTCATTGATGTGCTGGAATTGTTTGTCCTCAACATTTCTTCGCACATTTGGTCTGAGCAAGTCCAGACGAGATCTCAACCTTCGGTTAAAGAACATCATGACCGGGGTCTGGTTGGTAACTGCATGTGTCGCGTTTTGGTAGGCTAATAAGAAATTGTCCAGCTTATGCTGTAGTGGAATTTCATCGTCGCACATGGCCTTTATCGCCTTCTTAAAGGTTTGTACGAACTTCTCAGCCAATCCATTTGTGGCTGGATGATACGGGGCGGATGTGTAATGCCTTACCCCATTCCTTCTCATAAATTTTTGAAACTCTTCGGACACAAACTGTGGTCCATTATCAGAGCAAATCTGCTCTGGCAACCCGTTTCTGGCAAATATGGTCTGTAGGACTGCAATCGTTTTCTCTGTAGTGGTTGAGGACATTTTTATCACCTCAGGCCACTTCGAATGAGCATCCACTGCTACTAAGAACATTGAGTCCATGAATGGACCAGCGAAATCAATATGCACCCGTTGCCATGGAGAGGAGGGCCACTCCCATGGGTGTAGAGGGGCATGTGGTGGTGCATTTTGGACCTTCTGGCATCCTAAGCAGCTCTTAGTTAGGTCTTCGATTTGTTGATCGATTCCCGGCCACCACACATAAGCCCTAGCAAGGCTTTTCATTTTCACTCCCCCCAGATGACCTTCATGTAGCTCATTTAGCACTCTCTCCCTTAACTTGGGTGGAATCACCACTCTGGATCCACACATCACTGTCCCCTGGCATACTGACAGCTGTTCTCTTCTGGATGAGAATGCTGGCAACAGTGAGTCGCCATGTGTTGGCCATCCCCTCACCGTCAAATCATATACCCGAGACAGCGTCGGATCATTGCGGGTCTCCTTCTCTATATCCGCGTTCGTTACTGGCAATCGTTCAATTATTGACGAATAAAATATCTCGATAGGGTCCACTGCTGGTGCTTCCTCCACAGTAGGCAGTGGCAGGCACGATAGCCCATCAGCGTTCCCATGCTGTTTCGTGCCTTTATATTCTATTTCATATTGATTCACCCCTAGAAACAGGGACCATCTTTGTAACCGTTGTGCAGTCATCACTGGAACGCCCTTCTTAGGATTAAAGATGGAGACAAGTGGTTGGTGGTCAGTCAGCAAGGTGAACTTCTGCCCATGCAGATAGTGGTTGAATTTTTTTACTCCCCATACTAGGCTGAGGGCCTCCCTGTCAATCTGGGCGTAGTTGCGCTCGGCTGAGGTTAGTGACCGAGACGCAAAGGCTACTGGCCTCTCCAACCCGTCTGGGAATTTGTGCGACAGCACCGCTCCAATACCATAGGGTGATGCATCACATGCCAAATGAATTGGTAGTGCTGGGTTGAAATGGGCCAACACCTCTTTTGATGTGATCAATTCTTTGCACTTTTGGAAAGCTCGTCTATGTTCGTCATCCCACTTCCATGGTACCCCTGTTTGCAGTAGGGTGTTCAGTGGGTGTAATACCATTGACAAATTTGGTAAGAACTTGTGATAGTAGTTTACCAGCCCGAGGAACGACCTCAGTTGTGACACACTTTCCGGTGCTGTAGCCTTGACTACTGCCTCAATCTTTTCAGGGGACTTATGTAACCCCTCTTCATCGATGACATGGCCACAATACGAGATCTGTTTCTGGAAAAACTCGCACTTGTGGCGATTAGCTCGTAGCCCATACTCCTTTAATCTGGGGAGCACCTTCTCCAAGTTGGCGAGGTGATCACTGTCATTTTCGCCCGTGACCAAGATGTCGTCCAAATAACACTGGGTCCCTGGAATCCCTTGCAGGACTTGATCCATTGCCCTTTGCCAGATATCCAGAGCCGAGGCTACCCCGAACACCAGCCGGTTGTATTGATAGAGACCTTTATGAGTGTTAATTGTAAGGTATTGTTTCGAAGCTTCTTCTACCTCCATTTGCAAGTACGCCTGGGCTAGATCAATTTTGGTGAAGCGTTTACCTCCAGATAGCGAGGCGAAAATATCCTCAATTCGTGGAAGCGGATATTGTACCGTGTGAAGGACTGGGTTCACTGTCACCTTAAAATCCCCACAGATGCGGACCTTCTTTGGTTCCCCAGGTGTATTAATCAACGACCTCTTCATTACAGGAACGATGGGTGTAGCCCACTCGCTCCAGTCCACTTTGGACAGTACTCCTGAACGTTCCAACCCTTCCAGCTCTGCTTCGACAGCTGGTCTGATCGCATAAGGCACTGGTCTGGCCTTAAGAAACTTTGGGCTTGCATTTTCCTCTATTTTAATCGTTGCTGTTATGCCTTTTAGTGTTCCTAGTCCCTCCTGGAACACTTCTTGTGCGTCAGTTAGCATTTTTGACAGTCGTCCAGGTGTGACGTCGTCATCCTTTTTGGCCTCAACCTTCAGTACCTGTATGGAATGCCAATCTAATTGTATCTTCCGGATCCATTCACGTTCTAGCAGTGGTGGTCCTCCATCTGGCAATACATATATATCCATTTTAGGTATTTCCTGGTCTTTATATATCACTTTCACCCTTATTTTTCCTTTGGGGTAGACTTTTTGCCCCGTGTACGTCTTCAAGACAATCTCTGTAGCTTTCAAGGGTATATGTGAAAATAGCCGCTTGTAGTCCCTTTGGTTTATGACTGTTAGGGCTGATCCTGTGTCCAATTCCATTTTCACTTGGACTCCGTCTATCTTGAGTGTAACCCAGATAGTCTGGTGATCCTCCATTTTGGTTACCTTATGTAGTTTCAGACAACCCAGCTCCTTGCTTCCGGAGTCTGTGTCACTTTTCTGTTCGTCTGAACTGTTGTGTATGTACCTTTAAGGGAATAACTGGTCTTAGACTGCAGTACCGGCAGTGACCACCCCTGTATAAAAGGCCCTAGCAGGCTTCTGTAGTTTCAGTTTCAAGCTGCCTCTTGTTCAGTAAAGTACCTGTTAAACTGTTCTCCCGAACTCCGTGTATTATTGAGGCGCGGACTTTACATGAATCACTGTCCATCACCTGGTGTACCTTTTTGTACTTCTCCTGTGGAGATTTCTTACTGTTGGTTTTCTTCCCAGACCTGCAGACTCTTGCTATGTGTCCTGCTTTTCCACACTGTCTGCACACTTGGTCCTTGAACCAACAATCTTTCTGGTCATGTGTTGTTCTGCCGCAGCGATAGCACTTCCCTGTTCCATAGGACATTTCATTGGTGCCATATTCTTGCGGTCTCCGTTGTATCTCTGCAGCTCCCCTTGCGGCTGCTTCGTGTGATACTGCCATACTGAAAGCCTTGTCCAGCGTAAGATCCTTTTCTGATAGAAGCCGTTTCTGGGTTCCTTCACTTTGTAGCCCACACACAAACTTGCCCCTTAACGTATCTGCTAGTCCCGCTCCAAACTGGCAGTGTTTCGATAGCTTGCGCAGTTCCGTTAGGTACTCAGCATTGCTTTCGTCTTTGTGTTGGTTCCTTTTATGGAACTTAAATCATTCTGCTATCAGCAGCGGTGTGGGGTTTAAGTGGTCCTGTAGGATTTCTACTATGCTTTCGAAATTCTTGTTCACCGGCTTCTCTGGGGTTATTAGATTTCGCAGTAACCCATAAGCTTTTGCACCCATGGAATTTAACAAAACCAGTGCTTTACTAGCATCTGGCACTTCATTCGCCCTGCAGTACACCTAAATGCGTTCCACATATGTCGCCCAATCTTCGACTTCATTGTCGAACGTAGAGATACTGCCACTCTTTGGCATCCCTGGGTGTGATTTAACTGTCAAAAATGGCGTCTCCCGTGCTTCCCCTTCTTCTCCGCTGGCACAAAATGGCATCTCCCGCGCTTTCCTTCCTTCCCGCGCTCGCCCTTCTTCTCCGCTGCGGCTTCTAAAAATGGCGTCTCCCGCGCTCTTCCTTCTCCGCGGCTCAATGGCGTCTCCCGCGCTCTCCCTTCTTCTCCCCGCGGACACTGTTCAGCCCTTGAGCCCTGGCTGTGCTCTGTGCGTTCTCTTTTTTTTCTCTCGACGCCGCTCGGTCCTGAACCCAGCTGCTGCTTTACCCTCTCTCTCTCCGTTTTTTTTTTTTTCTCGACGCCGCTCGGTTTTCAACCCCCGGCTGCGCTCTGTGCGCTTCACCCTCTGTCTTACCCCGTTGACGCTGCTCGGCTTTCTCTCCGCCGTCAGTCGGCTCCAGCCGCCGCTGTCCGGGAAGGGTCTGCGCTGGACCTGTCGTCAGTCTCTTGCTGATCGTCGTGGCTGGGGAACCAAGCCCGGCTCTCCACAGCCTCCCCTGCGATGTTCACTCTCTGCCGGACAACTGGGCGGTTGCTCGTGGTCGATGCCCGTGTTCCTGGCCTCGACTTTTTTTTTTGTTACACCGCCCTCCCGGAGCGAATCCTCGAAGGGAAATGCAGAGTTGCATGTAGATTCGAATCGACACTCGTCTCCACTGTTAGATCCGTGATTCTGAAAGTATTGTGGCGTTACCACATTGGGGAAACACTGTGTGTATGTAGATTAACCTGTATAATCCCCTTTTAACTGCTGTATTCCCCTCCCCCTGCAAGACAGTTGCAAGCTGAGAGGAATAAGACATGTTCAGACTTGCCTGCTGCTGAGAGAAGGAAAACCAATCAGGTTCCAGCAGGTGACCAATCCGTGAGTCATCACAGGCTCGCGGACTTTACGAATTCAGTACTGTATTGTGAGAGTTGGAGTAAAGACCTATTTCTTGTAGCTCGCTGTGTTGCCTATTTCTTTACGCGGGAGACTGTAGTCTCCCACATTGGTGACCCCGAATGTCGGCGGCCGAAGCCCCCGACTCACGTATCCCTACAGAGGCCAGCAACGACCCGACGGCAACCAGCAGCAGCCCGATGTCGGCCGGCGCTGCGTCCTTGAAGCTCCCCACCTTCTGGGAAAACCAAGCACCAGCTTGGTTCGCGCACACGGAGGCCCAATTCACCCTTCGCAGGGTTCAAGACGATGAAGAAAGGTACCTCCATGTAGCCTCAGCACTAGCAAGCTCTACCGCCGCCGAAGTTCTCGACCTGCTGGGGAACCCACCACAGACCGGCAAGTACTCAACCATTAAGGGCCGCTTGCTGCAGGCTTACGGCCTGTCCGGGGAGGAGAGGGCCCGTAGGCTTCTTTCACTATCAGGCCTCGGCGACTCTACCCCAACCCAGTTGATGAGCCAGATGCTTGCGCTCCTGGGCTCTGAACCGCAGTGCTTCTTGTTTCGGGCCCTTTTCCTCAGCCTGCTTCCTCAGCAGGTACAGACTGCCCTCGCGGGGTCCCCGATCACGGACTGCGTACAACTGGCAGCCGCCGCAGACAAAGTCTTCACCGTCGCCCAACTTGGCTGTGCAGCCGCAAGGCTCCCCGACACCACTGAGCACACACCGCCACGCCAGGCCGCAGAACTATGCTACTACCACGCGCGTTTCGGCCACAAGGCCCAACGCTGCAGAGCACCCTGCTCTTTCGATCAAACCAAGATGGCCGCCCGGCCCAACGCGCCAGCCCTGCGCCGCCGTCTAGGCCCGTTCGACCGCACCCCCGCCGCCACGATGGCCATCGGCACCGCAGGTAAACTGCTGTACATAACCGACTCCCTTTCAGGGCGCAGATTCCTTTGCGACACCGGAGCCCAATGCAGCATAATTCCTGCCTCCCAGCTCGACATCCAGGCAGGCTGCAGCGGCCCACCCCTCGTGGCGGCAAATGGCACAGCCATCGCTACTTTTGGAAAGCGACGGGCCGAGGTTTGTTTCAACAGCCAGCGATTTACGTGGGATTTCGTGACGGCCTCGGTGGCACATCCCTTGCTGGGCACCGATTTTCTTTGCGCCCACGGACTCCTGGTCGACGTCCGCGACAGGCGCCTGATCGACGCAGCAACTTTCGCTTCACTGGCCTGCCAGCAGAGCAACAGCCCGGCCCTCGTCGGGTCCTGCTCTGCCCCGGCGGATGACGACTATGCCCACCTACTCGCAGATTTCCCGAGGCTCACACAACCGACCTTCTCAGCCGCGGCAGCCAAGCATGGTGTCGAGCACCACATCGCCACTACGGGACCACCAGTGTTCGCTCGAGCCAAACGCCTGGACCCAGCCAAGATGGCGGTGGCCAAGGAAGAATTCGCCACGATGGAGAAACTGGGCATCATCCACCGCTCGAACAGCCCCTGGTCGTCCCCCCTCCACATTGTGCCCAAGCCGGGCGGTGGCTGGCGCCCCTGCGGCGACTACAGACGGCTCAACGGCGCCACCATGCCCGATAGATACCCCATTCCGCACATCCAAGACTTCTCGGCACACCTAGCAGGAAAGTCCGTCTTTTCCAAGGTCGGCCTGATTCGCGGCTACCATCAGGTCCCCGTCCACCACGCAGACGTCCAGAAGATGGCGGTCATCACCCCCTTCGGACTGTTCGAGTTCCTGCGCATGCCCTTCGGGCTCAAGAACGCCGCACAGGCCTTCCAACGGCTCATGGATTCCGTCCTACGGGACCTGAGCTTCCTGTTCGTCTACCTGGACGATATCCTCGTGGCCAGCACCAGCAAGGCCGAGCACATCGCGCATTTGCGCTCTTTTTCCAGCGCCTCAGCCAACGCGGGCTAATCGTCAACCCGGCCAAATGCCAGTTCGGAGCAGCCCAAATTGACTTTCTCGGCCACAGAATCTCGCCAAGGGGAACCATTCCCCTACCTTCCAAGGTGCAGGCGGTGGCGGACTTTCCCCAGCCCACCTCGGTCAAGGCGCTGCAGGAATTTTTGGGGATGGTCAATTTCTATCACCGTTTCATGCCCAAGGCAGCCTCACTCATGCGCCCCCTCTACGAAGCCACCAGGGGCAAAACGGGCAAAGAGCAACTCACCTGGTCCAGCGAGATGGCGACAGCCTTCCACCAGACCAAAAACGCCTTGGCCAATGCCACACTACTGGCCCACCCCATCCCGGGCGCCAAGACTGCCCTCACCACGGACGCCTCGGATTACGCCGTCAGCGCTGTCAAGCAACAGTGGGTCGAAGGCGCGTGGCAGCCACTGGCATTTTTCAGCCGACAGCTGCGCAAGAACGAGCAGGCCTACAGCACGTTCGACAGAGAGCTCCTGGTCCTGTTCCTGGCAATCCGGCACTTCCGTTTCCTCCTGGAAGGCCGGCCGTTCACCGCATTCGTGGACCACAAGCCGCTCACTTTCGCCATGGCCAAAGTAACCGAACCCTGGTCCGCGTGCCAACAGCGCCAACTCAACTTCATCTCGGAGTTCACCACGGACATCCGCCACATTGCCGGCAAGGACAATTTGGTGGCCGACTGCCTCTCAAGATCCTCGCTCCACGCAGTGCACCTGGGCGTCGACTACGCCAGCATGGCGAGAGACCAGGCCGCCGACACGGAGATCCAGGCCCTCAGGACGTCAACCACCAGCCTCACTCTGGCCGACATCCACTTCCACGCAGCTGGCACAACCCTCCTGTGCGACGTCTCAGTCCCCTCGCCTAGGCCGGTCGTCCCATCCGCCTGGCGCAAGCGAGTTTTCGACATCATCCACCGCCTCTCACATCCAGGGATGCGTGCGTCTCAGAAACTCATGTCCACCAAGTTCGTCTGGCCTGGACTCCACAAGGATGTGAGAGACTGGACCAACACATGCGTGGCGTGTCAGCGTGCTAAGGTCCAGCAGCACACCAAGGCGCCATTGGAGTGTTTCCCGGTGCCCGAGAGGCGTTTTGACCACGTCCACGTCGATCTGGTAGGCCCCTTGCCGCCGTCGCACGGTTTCACACACCTGCTCACGATCGTCGACCGCACCACCAGATGGCCCGAGGTGGTTCCCCTCGCCTCCACCACCACGACCGACGTCGCGCGAGCATTCGTCTCGACATGGGTGGCCCGGTTCGGCGTGCCGACCGACATATCCTCGGACAGAGGCCCCCAGTTCACCTCCCACTTGTGGAATGCCATCACCGCCGGCCTCGGCACCAAGTTGCACAGGACAACAGCCTACCACCCGCAGGCCAACGGGCTCTGCGAGCGCTTTCATCGTTCCTTGAAAGCCTCCCTCCGCGCCAGCCTGGCCGACACCAGCTGGATCGACAAACTACCCTGGGTCCTCCTGGGATTGCGCACCGTGCCCAAAGAGGACCTCCGCCCCTCCGCGGCCGAGATGGTCTACGGCCAACCGCTCAGAGTAACAGGCGACTTCCTCCCCCTGACAAAGGAGCCGTGGTCGGCCGCCAGACAGCTTTCCCTGCACCAGGACGCGGCCCAGCAATTCTGTCCAGTGCCCACTTCGCAACACGGCCCGCAGCCGTCCTATGTGGCTCGGGACTTACGACATGCGGAGTTCGTCTTCGTGCGCCGGGACGCGCACAGAGGCCCGCTGCAGGCACCATACACCGGCCCCTTCTCAGTATTGGAGGCGGGGGACAAAGCTTTTCTTATCGACGTCGGCGGGAAGCCGGATCTTATTTCAGTAGACCGTCTCAAACCGGCGCACCTGGACCTCAGCTTCCCGTTTCGTCCGGCTCTTCCCCCATGGCGGGGCAGACCTCCCGCATTGGCGGCGGCCCCACAAGAGGACCAAGACACGTCAGAACCTTACTTCCCGGCCGCCGCCCCACCTTCGCTGGCAGCCCGTCCAGCCAGCCCACCAGCAGACCAGCCACCAGACCAGCCGACAAACCAACCGGCCGACCTCCCAGACAGCCCTCCTCACACGCCAGATGGATACTACAGCCGCTACAGCCGTTTGGCCAAACCTCCGCAGAGACTGACTTTTACAGTTAACGAGGATTCTGGGGGGGCGTATGTGGCGTTACCACATTGGGGAAACACTGTGTGTATGTAGATAAACCTGTATAATCCCCTTTTAACTGCTGTATTCCCCTCCTCCCGCAAGACAGTTGCAAGCTGAGAGGAATAAGGCATGTTCAGACTTGCCTGCTGCTGAGAGAAGGAAAACCAATCAGGTTCCAGCAGGTGACCAATCCGTGAGTCATCACAGGCTCGCGGACTTTACGAATTAGTACTGTATTGTGAGAGTTGGAGTAAAGACCTATTTCTTGTAGCTCGCTGTGTTGCCTATTTCTTTACGTGGGAGACTGTAGTCTCCCACAGTATGCTGTTTTTCAATAACCACACGGATGCTGTGACTTAACAATAAACAGCTATTTACTGGAGGAGGGTAGTCTCAAGACTGGGGGTACAGAGGCATGTGCAAGGCTTATATACCGGTGTGGTCCCTGCCGGTACTACAGTATACAGGAGCTGTAAAAGTAGTTCTGTCTTAAAGGCACATACACTACAATGGGGATAGTGCAGGAAAGTGGAGAAGAGGTAGACGATCAGCCATGATCTCATTGAATGGCGGAGCAGGCTCGAGGGGCCGAATGGCCGACTCCTGCTCCTAATTCTTATGATCTTATGTTCTCCCTTGCTGTACATCCTCCGGGTCTCCTGCAAGGCGGCATCATTAAAGCTGCAGATCCAGCCACATCCCTCCCCGCAGACATTTCCATTTCAGAACACGCTGTGTGCAGCAGCAGCAATCCCTTTTACCTCACCAAAAAAAACCACCTTCCCTTTAAAGGTGGGCTGCAGCCCTTTAAGTGCTGCTGTCTCCCCCGGTTTTTGTCACCATGCCGCCCCCTCAGCCAATCGTGCTGCAGGGCTGGCACCCTGTGCTGCTTCTCCACAAGTCGGGAGCTGATTGAAATCATCAGGAGGTACCAGGCTTAAAGGGGAGGCTGGACAAGCATATGAGGGAGAGGGGAATCGAGGGTTACACTGATAGAGTTAGATGAGGAAAGACGGGAGGAGGCTCGAGTGGAGCATAAACACCGGCACGGACTGGCTGGGCCGAATGGCCTGTTTCTCTGCTGTATATTCACGCCAAGTAGATAAGGTGGTTAAGAAGACATACAGAATGCTTGCCTTTATTAGCCGTGGCATAGAATACAAGAGCAGGGAGGTTATGCTTCAACTGTATAAAACACTAGTTAGGCCTCAGCTAGAGTACTGCGTGCAGTTCTGGTCACCACATTACAGGAAGGATGTGATTGCACTGGAGAGGGTGCAGAGGAGATTTACGAGGATGTTGCCTGGGCTGGGGAATTTTATCTATGAGGAAAGACTGGATAGGCTGGGGTTGTTTTCCTTGGAACAGAGGAGGCTGAGGGGAGACCTTACTGAGGTGTATAAAATTATGAGGGGCCTAGATAAAGTGGATAGAAAGGACCTATTTCCCTTAGCAGAGGGGTCAAAAACCAGGAGGCACAGATTTAAAGTAATTGGTGGAAGGTTTAGAGGGGATTTGAGGGGAAATGTCTTCACCCAGAGGGTTGTGGGGGTCTGGAACTCACTGCCTGAAAGGGTGGTAGAGGCAGGAACCCTAATCACATTTAAAAAGTACTTGGATGTGCACTTGGGATGCTGTAACCTGCAGGGCTACGGACCAAGAGCTGGGAAGTGGGATTAGGCTGGATAGCTCTTTGTTGGCCGGCGCGGACACGATGGGCCGAAATGGCCTCCTTCCGTGCTGTAACTTTCTATGATTCTATATAATCCTATGTAACAGGGCGGGCGAGGACCCCCGCCCCCCCCCCCGCGCCCTAGATTGTGACTAGTCGGCCGTCTGTTTATCAGGAAAGGAATGGGCAGGCCGAGAGTTGAAAATCTCCCGCAGTGCGAAGAGTCTAGACCTCAACACGGAAGGTGTAAAGAGAGGGTCGGACATGTAGGAGGGGATTCGGAGAGAGGACAGTTCAGGGGAAAACTTTCCTACAATTTTGGTAGCAGCGATAATTTGAAGATAGTGGCTGCACCAAACAGATCTGTCGGAGGTTTGATCGGAGACCTGTATTGTCTGCTACATAGTGTACTTGCGTATTGGTAACTGAAGACTCAGGTTCTCTGAGAGGAGACAGCACAGGGCAGCAATTACACGCCCCGGTCTCCTCTCATATTGTTGGTTATATCCAAGAGAAATGTTCCAGAGACTGAAATAAAAGCAGCCATTACATCACCACAACAACTTGAGTGTTTATTGGACACCGCACTGTCCATCGGTTCCCCTTAAAGAAGCCCGCGCTGCTCTCCTTACTTGGAAGGTGTACTGCAACGTGCCTTCTGGGAGGCGATAGTAGTTCCGGTTATCTCCGCTGAAAACCTTCCGGCAAGTTCCTCCAAAAAATTTACTGTTGATTACAGGTCCCCGAAATTCTCCTTTAATAATATCATATCTCAAAGAAAAAAATACTGTGCATTAGAGAACCGGAAATGAGGACAGACCACACAGCCCTTCAAAATCACTCCTCCCACAGCCCATGTACACTCTCCCCTATCATAGACTCTCCCCACCCATTCAATCTCCTCCTACAGCCCATGTACAGTCTCCCCTATCATGGACTCCACCCACCCATTTAATCTCCTCCCATAGCCCATGTACACTCTCCCCTATCATGGACTCTACCCACCCAATTAATCTGCTCCCACAGCCCATGTACACTCTCCCCTATCATGGACTCTACCCACCCATTTAATCTCCTCCCACAGCCCATGTACACTCTCCCCTATCATGGACTCTACCCACCCATTTAATCTCCTCCCACAGCCTATGTACATTCTCCCCTATCGCGGACTCTACCCAACCATTTAATCTCCTCCCACAGCCCATGTACACTCTCCCCTATCATAGACTCTACGCACCCATTCAATCTCCTCCCACAGCCCATGGACACTCTCCCCTATCATGCACCCTACCCACCCATTTAATCTCCTCCCACAGCCTATGTATCATCTCCCCTATCACGGACTCTACCCACCCATATAATCTCCTCCCACAGCCCATGTACACTCTCCCCTATCATGGACTCTACCCACCCATTTAATCTCCTCCCACAGCCCATGTACACTCTCCCCTATCACAGACTCTACCCACCCATTTAATCTCCTCCCACAGCCCATGTACACTCTCTCCTATCATGGACTCTACCCACCCATTTAATCTCCTCCCACAGCCCATGTACACTCTCCCCTATCACGGACTCTACCCACCCATTCAATCTCCTCCCACAGCCCATGGACACTCTCCCCTATCATGGACTCTACCCACCCATTTAATCTCCTCCCACAGCCCATGGACACTCAACCCACACACACACCCAGACACACACCCAGACACACACCCACAGACACACACACACCCACACCCACAGACACCCACCCACACAGACGCACACACCCACCCACACAGACACACACACCCACCCAAACAGACACACACACCCACCCACACAGACACACACACCCACCCACACAGACACACACACACACCCACACAGACACACACACCCACCCACACAGACACACACACCCACCCACACACACACACACCCACACACACCCACAGACACCCACTCCCACACAGTCACCTACACTCCCACACACTCACCTACACTCCGACACACTCGCACACACTCAACTACACTCCTACACACTCCCACACACGCTCTTGCCACTCAGGTCCAGTGCCATAGGGCCGTTCGCCTCAGGCACTGACCATTGTCAACACAACCCCACAATGCCAGCCCCCCTCCCCTTACCCATTGCCAGTCAGTTCAGCCTGTGGCGGGATTTGATCAATATCACAAGACATCTTCCGATCCTCACAGTTGGACTCGTCTGCTCCATCTCCCTCACAGTCCTCGTCGCCATTACACAAGAGTGTCCGACTGACACACTGGCCTGAGGCAGAACGAAACGCACAGGTTACTGCCAGTCACCTGACATAGGCCCATACATTGGCTTGGGCGCATCAAATTAGGACCCGGAGACACCAATAAACTGCGTCCTTCCATTCAGCATCTAAAGCCGCCCATCATTCAGGTGGATCATGGGGTCCAGGGGGATACTCGTGATATCCAGGGGTGTTGGGGCTCAGCAAAGTTCCACTACTGCAGCCAGGAGCACTCCCAGGGCAGGTGCAGCATGGGTTAGATACAGAGTAAAGCTCCCTCTACACTGTCCCATGAAACACTCCCAGGGCGGGTACAGCACGGGGTTAGATACAGAGTAAAGCTCCCTCTACACTGTCCCAACAAACACTCCCAGGGCAGGTACAGCACGGGTTAGATACAGAGTAAAGCTCCCTCTACACTGTCCCATGAAACACTCCCAGGGCGGGTACAGCACGGGGTTAGATACAGAGTAAAGCTCCCTCTACACTGTCCCATCAAACACTCCCAGAGCAGGTACAGCACGGGTTAGATACAGAGTAAAGCTCCCTCTACACTGTCCCATCAAACACTCCCAGGGCAGGTACAGCACGGGTTAGATACAGAGTAAAGCTCCCTCTACATTGTCCCATCAAACACTCCCAGGGCAGGTACAGCACGGGTTAGATAAAGCGTAAAGCTCCCTCTACATTGTCCCATCAAACACTCCCAGGGCAGGTACAGCACGGGTTAGGTAAAGAGTAAAGCTTCCTCTACACTGTCCCATCAAACACTCCCAGGGCAGGTACAGCACGGGTTAGATACAGAGTAAAGCTCCCTCTACGCTGTCCCATCAAACACTCCCAGGGCAGGTACAGCACGGGTTAGATACAGAGTAAAGCTCCCTCTACACTGGCCCATCAAACACTCCCAGGGCAGGTACAGCATGGGTTAGATACAAAGTAAAGCTCCCTCTACGCTGTCCCATCAAACACTCCCAGGGCAGGTACAGCACGGATTAGATACAGAGTAAAGCTCCCTCTACGCTGTCCCATCAAACACTCCCAGGGCAGGTACAGCACGGGTTAGATACAGAGTAAAGCTCCCTCTACACTGGCCCATCAAACACTCCCAGGGCAGGTACAGCACGGGTGAGATACAGAGTAAAGCTCCCTCTACACTGTCCCATCAAACAGTCCCAGGGCAGGTACAGCACAGGTTAGATACAGAGTAAAGCTCCCTCTACACTGTCCCATCAATCACTCCCAGGGCAGGTACAGCACGGGTTAGATACAGAGTAAAGCTCCCTCTACACTGTCCCATCAAACACTCCCAGGGCAGGTACAGCACGGGGTTAGATACAGAGTAAAGCTCCCTCTACACTGTCCCATCAAACACTCCCTGGGCAGGTACAGCACGGGTTAGATACAGAGTAAAGCTCCCTCTGTCCCAATGATATGCTTCACTCTAGACCGAGGGGAGTGCCTCGTACGGGCTCGATTTGACCTTTCCATTTCCCACAGTGCCCGGTCTCTGTCCTCTCGGAGTGAGATGGCACATTGTGCCGGTGATTCCTGCTTCCACCCAGTAGGACCCAGACTGACTGTGCCCCGAACTCTTTGCACGGTGTAGCCTTTCGGTTGGCCAGGAGAGGACTGCGTCACCTGTTCTGTGGGGGTTGGAACACAGCCATGGTCCGAGGGCTGCACTGTCCTGACCCACGACACCATCCCAAACCAGAGGAAGGGGTTTCACTACCTGAAGCGCAGCGGAACCGGTCTCCACAGCCCTCGTCCACCGGGCAGCCTCTGGTGGAGGCACAGGGTCGAATTTCAAATGTGGAGCCACTGCACTGGTGACCCCCGAACTGAGCATATTCTGCCACTGTTCGCCAGCGAGCCTGCAACAAAACCAAGGGACGGTGTAAGAGAAGAGGCTCGAAATCATCCCTTCCAGGAGAATCCTCCCTTCCCTTTATTCAGGGGAAAATTACTGCTACAACTAACGGTCATCCAGTTTTTTTCACCCTAATTTCCTCCCCCGCCCCGTCCTCTGCCCCCTGACCTCGCCAGGGTCTGGTTCCACGCACTCTGCCCCCTGACCTCGCCAGGGTCTGGTTCCACGCACTCTGCCCCCTGACCTCACCAGGGTCTGGTTCCACGGACCCTGCCCCCTGACCTCGCCAGGGTCTGGTTCCACGCACTCTGCCCCCTGACCTCGCCAGGGTCTGGTTCCACGCACTCTGCCCCCTGACCTCGCCAGGGTCTGGTTCCACGCACTCTGCCCCCTGACCTCGCCAGGGTCTGGTTCCACGCACTCTGCCCCCTGACCTCGCCAGGGTCTGGTTCCACGGACTCTGCCCCCTGACCTCGCCAGGGTCTCGTTCCACGCACTCTGCCCCCTGACCTCGCCAGGGTCTGGTTCCACGGACCCTGCCCCCTGACCTCGCCAGGGTCTGGTTCCACGCACTCTGCCCCCTGACCTCGCCAGGGTCTGGTTCCACGGACCCTGCCCCCTGACCTCGCCAGGGTCTGGTTCCACGCACTCTGCCCCCTGACCTCGCCAGGGTCTGGTTCCACGGACCCTGCCCCCTGACCTCGCCAGGGTCTGGTTCCACGCACTCTGCCCCCTGACCTCGCCAGGGTCTGGTTCCACAGACCCTGCCCCCTGACCTCGCCAGGGTCTGGTTCCACGGACACTGCCCCCTGACCTCGCCAGGGTCTGGTTCCACGCACTCTGCCCCCTGACCTCGCCAGGGTCTGGTTCCACGGACCCTGCCCCCTGACCTCGCCAGGGTCTGGTTCCACGGACCCTGCCCCCTGACCTCGCCAGGGTCTGGTTCCACGGACCCTGCCCCCTGACCTCGCCAGGGTCTCGTTCCACGGACCCTGCCCCCTGACCTCGACAGGGTCTGGTTCCACGCACTCTGCCCCCCGACCTCGCCAGGGTCTGTTTCCACGCACTCTGCCCCCTGACCTCGCCAGGGTCTGGTTCCACGCACTCTGCCCCCTGACCTCGCCAGGGTCTGGTTCCACGCACTCTGCCCCCTGACCTCGCCAGGGTCTGGTTCCACGCACTCTGCCCCCTGACCCCGCCAGGGTCTGGTTCCACGCACTCTGCACCCTGACCTCACCAGGGTCTGGTTCCACCGACTCTGCACCCTGACCTCGCCAGGGTCTGGTTCCACGCACTCTGCCCCCTGACCCCGCCAGGGTCTGGTTCCACGCACTCTGCACCCTGACCTCGCCAGGGTCTGGTTCCACGGACTCTGCCCCCTGACCTCGCCAGGGTCTGGTTCCACGGACCCTGCCCCCTGACCTCGACAGGGTCTGGTTCCACGCATTCCGCCCCCTGACCTCGCCAGGTCTGGTTCCACGCACTCTGCCCCCTGACCTCGCCAGGGTCTGGTTCCACGCACTCTGCCCCCTGACCTCGCCAGGGTCTGGTTCCACGCACTCTGCCCCCTGACCTCGCCAGGGTCTGGTTCCACGCACTCTGCCCCCTGACCCCGCCAGTGTCTGGTTCCACGCACTCTGCCCCCTGACCCCGCCAGGGTCTGGTTCCACGCACTCTGCACCCTAACCTCGCCAGGGTCTGGTTCCACCAACTGTGCACCCTGACCTCGACAGGGTCTGGTTCCACGCACTCTGCCCCCTGACCTCGCCAGGGTCTGGTTCCTCGCACTCTGCCCCCTGACCTCGCCAGGGTCTGGTTCCACGCACTCTGCCCCCTGACCTCACCAGGGTCTGGTTCCACGCACTCTGCCCCCTGACCTCGCCAGGGTCTGGTTCCACGCACTCTGCCCCCTGACCCCGCCAGGGTCTGGTTCCATGGACCCTGCCCCCTGACCTCGATAGGGTCTGGTTCCACGCACTCTGCCCCCTGACCCTGCCAGGGTCTGGTTCCACACACTCTGCACCCTGACCTCACCAGGGTCTGGTTCCACCGACTCTGCACCCTGACCTCACCAGGGTCTGGTTCCACACACTCTGCCCCCTGACCCCGCCAGGGTCTGGTTCCACGCACTCTGCACCCTGACTTCGCCAGGGTCTGGTTCCACGGACTCTGCCCCCTGACCTCGCCAGGGTCTGGTTCCACGGACCCTGACCCTTGACCTCGACAGGGTCTGGTTCCACGCACTCTGCACCCTGACCCCGCCAGGGTCTAGTTCCACGCACTCTGCCCCCTGACCCTGCCAGGGTCTGGTTCCACGCACTCTGCACCCTGACCTCGCCAGGGTCTGGTTCCACCGACTCTGCACCCTGACCTCACCAGGGTCTGGTTCCACGGACTCTGCCCCCTGACCTCGCCAGGGTCTGGTTCCACGGACCCTGCCCCCTGACCTCGACAGGGTCTAGTTCCATGCACTCTGCCCCCTGACCCCGCCAAGATCTGGTTCCACGGACCCTGCCCCCTGACCTCGACGGGGTCTGGTTCCATGCACTCTGCCCCCTGACCTCGCCAGGGTCTGGTTGCACGGACCCTGCCCCCTGACCTCGACAGGGTCTGGTTCCACGCACTCTGCCCCCTGACCCTGCCAGGGTCTGGTTCCATGCACTCTGCACCCTGACCTTGCCAGGGTCTGGTTCCACCGACTCTGCACCCTGACCTCACCAGGGTCTGGTTCCACGCACTCTGCCCCTTGACCCCTCCAGGGTCTGGTTCCACGCAATCTGCACCCTGACCTTGCCAGGGTCTGGTTCCACGGACTCTGCCCCCTGACCTCGCCAGGGTCTGGTTCCACGGACCCTGCCCCCTGACCTCGACAGGGTCTAGTTCCACGCACTCTGCCCCCTGACCCCGCCAAGATCTGGTTCCTCGGACCCTGCCCCCTGACCTCGACGGGGTCTGGTTCCATGCACTCTGCCCCCTGACCTCGCCAGGGTCTGGTTGCACGGACCCTGCCCCCTGACCTCGACAGGGTCTGGTTCCACGCACTCTGCCCCCTGACCCTGCCAGGGTCTGGTTCCATGCACTCTGCACCCTGACCTTGCCAGGGTCTGGTTCCACCGACTCTGCACCCTGACCTCACCTGGGTCTGGTTCCACGCACTCTGCCCCTTGACCCCTCCAGGGTCTGGTTCCACGCAATCTGCACCCTGACCTTGCCAGGGTCTGGTTCCACGGACTCTGCCCCCTGACCTCGCCAGGGTCTGGTTCCACGGACCCTGCCCCCTGACCTCGACAGGGTCTGGTTCCACGCACTCTGCCCCCTGACCCTGCCAAGGTCTGGTTCCACGCACTCTGCCCCCTGACCTCGCCAGGGTCTGGTTCCACGCACTCTGCCCCCAAATGTGTGGGTGTCGACCATGATTGTCGGCCGAGTATTTGACCAATCCTGTCCTCACCCGTCGTCCTCACATCACCTCCCAGCAGGTTAGTAATCCTGGGCTGAACCCCGGCTGGTCAGTTTACTCGCCTAGACTCCAAGTTGTTGATGTTAATTTAAATGCCTGTGCTGGCAGTAGAAGCAATGGGCTTTTTCTGTCTACCACGAGCAATGCCACGGGAGATATGCTAGCATGGTCTGACATGGACCCATCACACTTTGGTATTGAGAAAGAAGAGCAATTCATGCTGCTTTTCCTGGCCTGGATAAACTGGATCCTCCCCAACAGCAGGAGCCAGGAATTTACAATCAGCCGCCAATCTACAGAAGCAGCTCTCAGCAATTAGACTCTAAATGACCTTGGGATGTGTCCCTGGGATGCGAGGAATGCCACAGGAGATCTGCAAGTAATTGAAAATGGTCGGGAAGTCCAGAACCAGGGGTCACAGTCTAAGGATAAGGGGTAAGCCATTTAGGACAGAAATGAGGAGGAATTTCTTCACCCAGAGAGTGGTGAACCTGTGGAATTCTCTACCACAGAAGGCAGTAGAGGCCAATTCATTAAATATATTCAAGAAGGAGTTAGATATATTTCTTAAGGCTAAAGGGATCAAGGGGTATGGGGAGAAAGCAGGGACAGGGTACTGAATTTGGATGATCAGCCATGATCTCATTGAATGGCGGAGCAGGCTCGAGGGGCCAAATGGCCTACTCCTGCTCCTATCTTCTATGTTTCTATGCCTCTGACGCTGGGGGCTGATGACACTTTCCATTTGCCTGTCCAGTTTATCCACAACAACCGTCGCCATTCACAGCGAGACCCTTTATGAAACGTTGGCTTTTTGTTTCTGTGCCCTATGTGCTTGGCCGACTACTTGCCCCCAGAGATTGCAATAAGTGGCCGTTAGCAAGTGTTGACTCACCTGAGTATTGTTGCAGCCCTCGCACTCGCTCCATGGGCTGAATGGAGCCCACTGGCAGTGACTGGCACTGTTGGCAGAGAATGCCGGTATTAGACAAGGTGTCACTTGAAGTCTGCCCCTCCCCTGCTGACCATGATCATTCCACCATCGTACTTCCATCAACCACAAATACAGGAAGGTCAAGACTTTTAAACAGATCCGGACATTTTCAGGATCTCAAACAGTATATTGAGCCATCATTTAAAATATAACACATGCCATAGTCCACTGGTCCCAACAAGCCTGCTCCTCTTAAATGGATCAATCACACTTACCCACCTAGTCCCCATATCACTCAATCCCTTCCCTCCGTCTCCCTCAATCCCTCCCCTCCGTCTCCCTCAATCCCTTCTCTCCATCTCCCTCAATCCCTTCCCTCCGTCTCCCTCAATCCCTTCCCTCCGTCTCCCTCAATCCCTTCCCTCCGTCTCCCTCAATCCCTTCCCCCCGTCTCCCTCAATCCCTTCCCTCCGTCTCCCTCAATCCCTTCCCTCCGTCTCCCTCACTCCCTTCCCTCCATCTCCCTCAATCCCTTCCCTCCGTCTCCCTCACTCCCTTCTCTCCGCCTCCCTCAATCCCTTCCCTCCGTCTCCCTCAATCCCTTCCCTCCGTCTCCCTCAATCCCTTCTCTCCGTCTCCCTCAATCCCTTCCCTCCATCTCCCTCAATCCCTTCCCTCCATCTCCCTCAATCCCTCTCCCTCAATCCCTTCCCTCCATCTCCCTCAATCCCTTCCCTCCGTCTCCCTCAATCCCTTCTCTCCGTGTCCCTCACTCCCCTCTCTCCGTGTCCCTCACTCCCCTCTCTCCGTGACCCACACTCCCCTCTCCGTGTCCCTCACTCCCCTCTCTCCATGTCCCTCGCTCCCTTCTCTCCGTGACCCACACTCCCCTCTCCGTGTCCCACACTCCCCTCTCTCCATGTCCCTCACTCCCTTCTCTCCGTGTCCCTCAATCCCCTCTCTCCGTGTCCCTCACTCCCATCTCTCCGTGTCCCTCACTCCCCTCTCTCCGTGTCCCGCAATCCCCTCTCTCCGTGTCCCACACTCCCCTCTCTCCATGTCCCTCACTCCCTTCTCTCCGTGTCCCTCAATCCCCTCTCTCCGTCTCCCTCACTCCCCTCTGTCCATGTCCCTCACTCCCCTCTCTCCATATCCCTCACTCCCCTCTCTCCATATCCCTCACTCCCCTCTCTCCGTGTCCCTCAATCCCCTCTCTCCGTGTCCCTCACTCCCCTCTCTCCGTGTCCCTCAATCCCCTCTCTCCATGTCCCTCACTCCCTTCTCTCCGTGTCCCTCACTCCCCTCTCTCCGTGTCCCTCACTCCCCTCTCTCCGTGTCCCTCACTCCCCTCTCTCCGTGTCCCTCACTCCCCTCTCTCCATGTCCCTCACTCCCTTCTCTCCTTGTCCCTCAATCCCCTCTCTCCGTGTTCCACACTCCCCTCTGTCCATGTCCCTCACTCCCCTCTCTCCATATCCCTCACTCCCCTCTCTCCGTGTCCCGCAATCCCCTCTCTCCGTCTCCCTCACTCCCTTCTCTGGGACTGGTAATGTCGATGTGCATTTACTAGGCTTCGAGTAACGGGAAAGAACGTTGTTCACTTACGAGTATTGTCCATGGGCCTGGGCCATCACCGCTGAAACCAGGAGCAACAGCTGAAGGAAGCACAACGTGACGTGTCAACCAGTTGCAGTTTCCATTTCCTCTCCTACTCTCTGGCATCACACAACGTGGCTCCTTATCCCTGCCACACTGCAGGAGGCCATTCAGCCCATTCCCTTTCGAACTTTCCTTTACCAAATATTTCTCCCCTTCTGCTTTCCCTGTTGTGTCTGGTCGGACACCCCAAGTCCTAACCACCCTCTGCGTGAAAACATTTTTCCTCTTCCCCTGTGGATAGGAGACTGGTACAGTAGCAAATTGGTACACGGGCACATAAGAACATAAGAAATAGGAGCAGGAGGAGGCCATTTGGCCCCTTGAGCCTGCTCCGCCATTCAATGAGATCTGATCTTGGGCTCAGCTCCACTTCCCTGCCCACTCCCCATAACCCTTGATTCACACAACGGCACACATCCCGCCCGTTGACTGCAATGGCAATCAGGATTGGGCGCGATGTGTACCAGCCGAACTGCCTTCCCCCGTCTTGTGCCCCACCAAGGTTGAATGTCTCTCCTCCCCCCAGAGTTCCCAGGACCGCAGTTTGGGTGTTCACCCTCCTCTGATTCTCCGGCCGAGGCCCCAGCAGGACTGGGCTCTCCAGCCACATGACGCACCAGCCCACACTCAGACACATGTACCGACCGGCCGCCACCCTCCCATCGATCTCGGGGAAGCCTCATTGCGCTCACCGCCACCCCCCCTTCCCACCCGGCGGATCAAGTCACCTTCGGCAGAATCAGATTTTACACCTTTCCTGCTCCTCGGCTCAGGGTCAGTCAGTCTGCGTTCAGCCGGGACTGTCTGTGAACACAAGCTCTCGCTCAGTCACTGCACCCCCGCCTCCCCCAGTGAGGGGCTGAGCCCCACACACCAGGACGGTGCAACTCTGCTGTGAGGTGTGGCCCAGTGGGGAGCACCCTCGCCTCTGAGTCAGAAGGTGGTGGGTTCAAGTCCCACTCCAGAGACTTGAACACAAAAGCTAGGCTGAGACTCCCAGTGCAGTGCTGAGGGAGTGCTGCACTGTCAGAGGTGCCGCCTTTCAGATGAGACATTAAACCGAGGCCCCGTCTGCTCGCTCAGGTAGACGTAAAAGATCCCATGGCACTATTTCGAAGAAGAGCAGGGGAGTTCTCCCCGGTGTCCTGGGGCCAATATTTATCCCTCAATCAACATCACTAAAACAGATTATCTGGTCATTATCACATTGCTGTTTGTGGGAGCTTGCTGTGCGCAAATCGGCTGCCGTGTTTCCACATTACAACAGTGGCTACACTTCAAAAATACTTCATTGGCTGTAAAACGCTTTGGGACGTCCGGTGGTCGTGAAAGGCGCTGTAGAAATGCAAGTCTTTCTTTCATTCTTTCTTTCTGCTGCTCTCACTGCCCCTGGGATATTGAGGGAGGGGGCAATCCCAGCAGGGGTTCCTACTCCTGCTGCCTGCCCAGTGACCCCTGCTGGGAAGAGAGCACCGGTGGCCAGTGGGCGAGGGCACGATCTGGCCCAGCTGTGGGCTCCCACCCTACCCAACAATCAAATCCAACGCCTAGGCTCAGGCCTGAAGAATGGTCACTAGGCCGAGGGTCCCGAGGGCTCCTGGGAGTGAAATGGAAGCCCAACCCCCGAGGCGAGTGTCTTCAGGAGAGCAGAGCACGGAGTTAGGGGCAGAAAGAATATTGTACCTTCATCCCTGTGCAGTGTCCGTTCCTCTCGCACTGACTGCTTCTGGAGATCTGCTGGCTGGGTTTGTGTCGTTGGCCAATACTTGGATACAATTCACATCAAACCACTGCCAGATTACACAACATCGAAAATCTTGGGGAGGTGGGACTGAGAGATTGGTTTCTGCTCCCGACCACTCGTTTCTTGTTAACAAGAGAATCTGAGTGTGAGTGTGTGGGAATGTGTCTCTGAGTGTGAGAATGTGTCTGAGTGTGTGAAAATGTGTGTCAGTGTGCGAGAATGTGTCTCAGTGTGCGAGAATGTGTCTCAGTGTGTGAGAATGTGTCTGAGTGTGCGAGAGTGTGTCTGAGTGTGTGAGAATGTCTTGAGTGTGTGAGAATGTGTCTGAGTGTGAGAGAATGTGTCTCAGTGTGCGAGAATGTGTCTCAGTGTGCGAGAATGTGTCTCAGTGTGAGAGAATGTGTCTGAGTGTGCGAGAGTGTGTCTCAGTGTGCGAGAATGTGTCTCAGTGTGCGAGAATGTGTCTCAGTGTGGGAGAATGTGTCTGAGTGTGCGAGAGTGTGTCTGAGTGTGTGAGAATGTCTTGAGTGTGTGAGAATGTGTCTGAGTGTGAGAGAATGTTTCTGAGTGTCTGAGAATGTGTCTGAGTGTGTGAGAATGTGTCTGAGTGTGTGGGTGTGTCTGAGTGTGTGAGAATGTGTCTGAGTGTGTGAGAATGTCTCTGAGTGTGTGAGAGTGTCTCTGAGTGTGTGAGAGTGTGTCTGAGTGTGTGAGAATGTGTCTGAGTGTGTGAGAATGTGTCTCTCAGTGTGTGAGAATGTGTCTGAGTGTGTGAGAGTGTGTCTGAGTGTGCAAGAATGTGTCTGGGTGTGTGAGAATGTGTCTCAGTGTGCGAGAATGTGTCTGAGTGTGTGAGAGGGTGTCTGAGTGTGTGAGAATGTGTCTGAGTGTGTGAGAGTGTGTCTCTGTGTGCGAGAATGTGTCTGAGTGTGTGAGAGTGTGTCTGAGTGTGTGAGAGTGTGTCTGAGTGTGTGAGAATGTGTCTGAGTGTGTGAGAATGTGTCTCTCAGTGTGCGAGAATGTGTCTGAGTGTGTGAGAATGTGTCTGAGTGTGTGAGACTGTGTCTGAGTGTGTGAGAGTGTGTCTGAGTGTGTGAGAATGTGTCTGAGTGTGTGAGAATGTGTCTGAGTGTGTGAGAATGTGTCTCTCAGTGTGCGAGAATGTGTCTGAGTGTGTGAGAGTGTGTCTGAGTGTGTGAGAATGTGTCTGAGTGTGGGCGAATGTGTCTGAGTGTGTGAGAATGTGTCTGAGTGTGTGAGAGTGTGTCTCTCAGTGTGCGAGAATGTGTCTGAGTGTGTGAGAATGTGTCTGAGTGTGTGAGAGTGTGTCTGAGTGTGTGAGAGTGTGTCTGAGTGTGTGAGAATGTGTCTGAGTGTGTGAGAATGTGTCTGAGTGTGTGAGAATGTGTCTCTCAGTGTGCGAGAATGTGTCTGAGTGTGTGAGAGTGTGTCTGAGTGTGTGAGAATGTGTCTAAGTGTGGGCGAATGTGTCTGAGTGTGTGAGAATGTGTCTCTCAGTGTGCGAGAATCTGTCTGAGTGTGTGAGAGTGTGTCTGAGTGTGTGAAAATGTGTCTGAGTGTGTGAGAGTGTGTCTGAGTGTGTGAGAATGTGTCTGAGTGTGTGAGAATGTGTCTGAGTGTGTGAGAATGTGTCTGAGTGTGTGAGAATGTGTCTGAGTGTGTGAGAATGTGTCTCTCAGTGTGTGAGAATGTGTCTGAGTGTGTGAGAGTGTGTCTGAGTGTGTGAGAATGTGTCTGAGTGTGTGAGAGTGTGTCTGAGTGTGTGAGAAAGTGTCTGAGTGTGTGAGAGTGTGTCTGAGTGTATGAGAATGTGTCTGAGTGTGTGAGATTGAGTCTGAGTGTGTGAGAGTGTGTCTGAGTGTGTGAGAGTGTGTCTGAGTGTGTGAGAATGTGTCTGAGTGTGTGAGAATGTGTCTGAGTGTGTGAGAATGTGTCTGAGTGTGTGAGAGTGTGTCTAAGTGTGTGAGAACGTGTCTGAGTGTGTGAGAGTGTGTCTGAGTGTGTGAGAGTGTGTCTGAGTGTGTGAGAGTGTGTCTGAGTGCGTGAGAGTGTGTCTGAGTGTGTGAGAATGCGTCTCCCAGTGTGCGACAATGTGTCTGAGTGTGTGAGAGTGTGTCTGAGTGTGTGAGAATGTGTCTGAGTGTGTGAGAGTGTGTCTGAGTGTGTGAGAATGTGTCTGAGTGTGTGAGAATGTGTCTCTCAGTGTGCGAGAATGTGTCTGAGTGTGTGAGAGTGTGTCTCAGTGTGTGGGAAAGTGTCTCAATGTGTGTGAGAATGTGTCTGAGTGTGTGAGAGTGTGTCTGAGTGTGTGAGAATGTGTCTGAGTGTGTGAGACTGTGTCTGAGTGTGTGAGAATGTGTCTGAGTGTGTGAAAATGTGTCTGAGTGTGTGAGAATGTGTCTGAGTGTGTGAGAATGTGTCTGAGTGTGTGAGAGTGTGTCTGAGTGTGTGAGAATGTGTCTGAGTGTGTGAGAGTGTGTCTGAGTGTGTGAGAATGTGTCTGAGTGTGTGAGAATGTGTCTGAGTGCGTGAGAGTGTGTCTGAGTGTGTGAGACTGTGTCTGAGTGTATGAGAATGTGTCTGAGTGTGTGAAAATGTGTCTGAGTGTGTGAGAATTTGTCTCTCAGTGTGCGAGAATGTGTCTGAGTGTGTGAGAGTGTGTCTGAGTGTGTGAGAATGTGTCTGAGTGTGTGAGAGTGTGTCTGAGTGTGTGAGAATGTGTCTCTCAGTGTGCGAGAATGTGTCTCTCAGTGTGCGAGAATGTGTCTGAGTGTGTGAGAGTGTGTCTGAGTGTGTGAGAATGTGTCTGAGTGTGGGCGAATGTGTCTGAGTGTGTGAGAATGTGTCTCTCAGTGTGCGAGAATGTGTCTGAGTGTGTGAGAGTGTGTCTGAGTGTGCAAGAATGTGTCTGGGTGTGTGAGAATGTGTCTCAGTGTGCGAGAATGTGTCTGAGTGTGTGAGAGTGTGTCTGAGTGTGTGAGAATGTGTCTGAGTGTGTGAGAATGTGTGTGAGTGTGTGAGAATGTGTCTCTGTGTGCGAGAATGTGTCTGAGTGTGTGAGAGTGTGTCTGAGTGTGTGAGAATGTGTCTGAGTGTGTGAGAATGTGTCTGAGTGTGTGAGAGTGTGTCTCTCAGTGTGCGAGAATGTGTCTGAGTGTGCGAGAATGTGTCTGAGTGTGTGAGAGTGTGTCTGAGTGTGTGAGAGTGTGTCTGAGTGTGTGAGAATGTGTCTGAGTGTGTGAGAATGTGTCTGAGTGTGTGAGAATGTGTCTCTCAGTGTGCGAGAATGTGTCTGAGTGTGTGAGAGTGTGTCTGAGTGTGTGAGAATGTGTCTGAGTGTGGGCAAATGTGTCTGAGTGTGTGAGAATGTGTCTCTCAGTGTGCGAGAATCTGTCTGAGTGTGTGAGAGTGTGTCTGAGTGTGTGAGAATGTGTCTGAGTGTGTGAGAGTGTGTCTGAGTGTGTGAGAATGTGTCTGAGTGTGTGAGAGTGTGTCTGAGTGTGTGAGAAAGTGTCTGAGTGTGTGAGAGTGTGTCTGAGTGTATGAGAATGTGTCTGAGTGTGTGAGATTGAGTCTGAGTGTGTGAGAGTGTGTCTGAGTGTGTGAGAGTGTGTCTGAGTGTGTGAGAATGTGTCTGAGTGTGTGAGAATGTGTCTGAGTGTGTGAGAATGTGTCTGAGTGTGTGAGAGTGTGTCTGAGTGTGTGAGAGCGTGTCTGAGTGTGTGAGAATGCGTCTCCCAGTGTGCGACAATGTGTCTGAGTGTGTGAGAATGTGCCTGAGTGCGTGAGAGTGTGTCTGAGTGTGTGAGAATGTGTCTGAGTGTGTGAGAGTGTGTCTGAGTGTGTGAGAATGTGTCTGAGTGTGTGAGAATGTGTCTCTCAGTGTGCGAGAATGTGTCTGAGTGTGTGAGAGTGTGTCTGAGTGTGTGGGAAAGTGTCTGAGTGTGTGAGAATGTGTCTGAGTGTGTGAGAGTGTGTCTGAGTGTGTGAGAATGTGTCTGAGTGTGTGAGAGCGTGTCTGAGTGTGTGAGAATGTGTCTGAGTGTGTGAGATTGAGTCTGAGTGTGTGAGAGTGTGTCTGAGTGTGTGAGAATGTGTCTGAGTGTGTGAAAATGTGTCTGAGTGTGTGAGAATGTGTCTGAGTGTGTGAGAATGTGTCTGAGTGTGTGGGAATGTGTCTCTCAGTGTGTGAGAATGTGTCTGAGTGTGTGAGAGTGTGTCTGAGTGTGTGAGAATGTGTCTGAGTGTGTGAGAGTGTGTCTGAGTGTGTGAGAATGTGTCTGAGTGTGTAAGAATGTGTCTGAGTGTGCGAGAATGTGTCTGAGTGTGTGAGAGTGTGTCTGAGTGTGCGAGAATGTGTCTGAGTGTGTGAGAGTGTGTCTGAGTGTGTGAGAATGTGTCTGAGTGTGGGCGAATGTGTCTGAGTGTGTGAGAATGTGTCTCTCAGTGTGCGAGAATGTGTCTGAGTGTGTGAGAGTGTGTCTGAGTGTGTGAAAATGTGTCTGAGTGTGTGAGAGTGTGTCTGAGTGTATGAGAATGTGTCTGAGTGTGTGAGAGTGTGTCTGAGTGTGTGAGAGTGTGTCTGAGTGTGTGAGAATGTGTCTGAGTGTGTGAGAATGTGTCTGAGTGTGTGAGAATGTGTCTCTCAGTGTGCGACAATGTGTCTGAGTGTGTGAGAGTGTGTCTGAGTGTGTGAGAATGTGTCTGAGTGTGTGAGAGTGTGTCTGAGTGTGTGAGAATGTGTCTGAGTGTGTGAGAGTGTGTCTGAGTGTGTGAGAATGTGTCTGAGTGTGTGAGAGTGTGTCTGAGTGTGTGAGAATGTGTCTGAGTGTGTGAGAGTGTGTCTGAGTGTGTGAGAATGTGTCTGAGTGTGTGAGAGTGTGTCTGTGTATGAGAATGTGTCTGAGTGTGTGAAAATGTGTCTGAGTGTGTGAGAATGTGTCTGAGTGTGTGAGAATGTGTCTGAGTGTGTGAAAATGTGTCTGAGTGTGCGAGAATGTGTCTGAGTGTGTGAGAGTGTGTCTGAGTGTGTGAGAATGTGTCTGAGTGTGTGAAAATGTGTCTGAGTGTGTGAGAATGTGTCTGAGTGTGTGAGAATGTGTCTGAGTGTGTGAGAATGTGTCTCTCAGTGTGTGAGAATGTGTCTGAGTGTGTGAGAATGTGTCTGAGTGTGTGAGAGTGTGTCTGAGTGTGTGAGAATGTGTCTGAGTGTGTAAGAATGTGTCTGAGTGTGTGAGAATGTGTCTCTCAGTGTGCGAGAATGTGTCTGAGTGTGTGAGAGTGTGTCTGAGTGTGTGAGAATGTGTCTGAGTGTGTGAGAGTGTGTCTGAGTGTGTGAGAATGTGTCTGAGTGTGTGAGAATGTGTCTGAGTGTGTGAGAGTGTGTCTGAGTGTGTGAGAATGTGTCTGAGTGTGTGAGAGTGTGTCTGAGTGCGTGAAAATGTGTCTGAGTGTGTGAGAATGTGTCTGAGTGTGTGAGAGTGTGTCTGAGTGTGTTAGAGTGTGTCTGAGTGTGTGAGAATGTGTCTGAGTGTGTGAGAATGTGTCTGAGTGTGCGAGAATGTGTCTGAGTGTGTGAGAATGTTTCTGAGTGTGTGAGAATGTGTCTGAGTGTGTGAGAGTGTGTCTGAGTGTGTGAGAATGTGTCTGAGTGTGTGAGAGTGTGTCTGAGTGTGTGAGAATGTGTCTGAGTGTGTGAGAGTGTGTCTGAGTGTGTGAGAGTGTGTCTGAGTGTGTGGGAATGTGTCTCTCAGTGTGCGACAATGTGTCTGAGTGTGTGAGAGTGTGTCTGAGTGTGTGAGAGTGTGTCTGAGTGTGTGAGAATGTGTCTGAGTGTGTGAGAGTGTGTCTGAGTGTGTGAGAGTGTGTCTGAGTGTGTGGGAATGTGTCTCTTAGTGTGCGACAATGTGTCTGAGTGTGTGAGAGTGTGTCTGAGTGTGTGAGAATGTGTCTGAGAGTGTGAGAATGTGTCTGAGTGTGTGAGAATGTGTCTGAGTGTGTGAGAGTGTGTCTGAGTGTGTGAGAATGTGTCTGAGTGTGTGAGACTGTGTCTGAGTGTGTGAGAATGTGTCTGAGTGTTTGAAAATGTGTCTGAGTGTGTGAGAATGTGTCTGAGTGTGTGAGAATGTGTCTGAGTGTGTGAAAATGTGTCTGAGTGTGTGAGAATGTGTCTGAGTGTGTGAGAGTGTGTCTGAGTGTGTGAGAATGTGTCTGAGTGTGTGAGAGTGTGTCTGAGTGTGTTAGAGTGTGTCTGAGTGTGTGAGAATGTGTCTGAGTGTGTGAGAATGTGTCTGAGTGTGTGAGAATGTGTCTCAGTGTGCGAGAATGTGTCTGAGTGTGTGAGAATGTTTCTGAGTGTGTGAGAATGTGTCTGAGTGTGTGAGAGTGTGTCTGAGTGTGTGAGAATGTGTCTGAGTGTGTGAGAGTGTGTCTGAGTGTGTGAGAATGTGTCTGAGTGTGTGAGAGTGTGTCTGAGTGTGTGAGAGTGTGTCTGAGTGTGTGGGAATGTGTCTCTCAGTGTGCGACAATGTGTCTGAGTGTGTGAGAGTGTGTCTGAGTGTGTGAGAGTGTGTCTGAGTGTGTGAGAATGTGTCTGAGTGTGTGAGAGTGTGTCTGAGTGTGTGAGAGTGTGTCTGAGTGTGTGGGAATGTGTCTCTCAGTGTGCGACAATGTGTCTGAGTGTGTGAGAGTGTGTCTGAGTGTGTGAGAATGTGTCTGAGAGTGTGAGAATGTGTCTGAGTGTGTGAGAATGTGTCTGAGTGTGTGAGAGTGTGTCTGAGTGTGTGAGAATGTGTCTGAGTGTGTGAGACTGTGTCTGAGTGTGTGAGAATGTGTCTGAGTGTTTGAAAATGTGTCTGAGTGTGTGAGAATGTGTCTGAGTGTGTGAGAATGTGTCTGAGTGTGTGAAAATGTGTCTGAGTGTGTGAGAATGTGTCTGAGTGTGTGAGAATGTGTCTGAGTGTGTGAGAGTGTGTCTGAGTGTGTGAGAGAGTGTCTGAGTGTGCGAGAATGTGTCTGAGTGTGTGAGAATGTGTCTCTCAGTGTGTGAGTGTGTGTCTGAGTGTGTGAGAGTGTGTCTGAGTGTGTGAGAATGTGTCTGAGTGTGTGAGAGTGTGTCTGAGTGTGTGAGAATGTGTCTGAGTGTGTGAGAGTGTGTCTGAGTGTGTGAGAATGTGTCTGAGTGTGTGAGAGTGTGTCTGAGTGTGTGAGAATGTGTCTGAGTGTGTGAGAGTGTGTCTGAGTGTGTGAGAATGTGTCTGAGTGTGTGAGAGTGTGTCTGTGTATGAGAATGTGTCTGAGTGTGTGAAAATGTGTCTGAGTGTGTGAGAATGTGTCTGAGTGTGTGAGAATGTGTCTGAGTGTGTGAAAATGTGTCTGAGTGTGCGAGAATGTGTCTGAGTGTGTGAGAGTGTGTCTGAGTGTGTGAGAATGTGTCTGAGTGTGTGAAAATGTGTCTGAGTGTGTGAGAATGTGTCTGAGTGTGTGAGAATGTGTCTGAGTGTGTGAGAATGTGTCTCTCAGTGTGTGAGAATGTGTCTGAGTGTGTGAGAATGTGTCTGAGTGTGTGAGAGTGTGTCTGAGTGTGTGAGAATGTGTCTGAGTGTGTAAGAATGTGTCTGAGTGTGTGAGAATGTGTCTCTCAGTGTGCGAGAATGTGTCTGAGTGTGTGAGAGTGTGTCTGAGTGTGTGAGAATGTGTCTGAGTGTGTGAGAGTGTGTCTGAGTGTGTGAGAATGTGTCTGAGTGTGTGAGAATGTGTCTGAGTGTGTGAGAGTGTGTCTGAGTGTGTGAGAATGTGTCTGAGTGTGTGAGAGTGTGTCTGAGTGCGTGAAAATGTGTCTGAGTGTGTGAGAATGTGTCTGAGTGTGTGAGAGTGTGTCTGAGTGTGTTAGAGTGTGTCTGAGTGTGTGAGAATGTGTCTGAGTGTGTGAGAATGTGTCTGAGTGTGCGAGAATGTGTCTGAGTGTGTGAGAATGTTTCTGAGTGTGTGAGAATGTGTCTGAGTGTGTGAGAGTGTGTCTGAGTGTGTGAGAATGTGTCTGAGTGTGTGAGAGTGTGTCTGAGTGTGTGAGAATGTGTCTGAGTGTGTGAGAGTGTGTCTGAGTGTGTGAGAGTGTGTCTGAGTGTGTGGGAATGTGTCTCTCAGTGTGCGACAATGTGTCTGAGTGTGTGAGAGTGTGTCTGAGTGTGTGAGAGTGTGTCTGAGTGTGTGAGAATGTGTCTGAGTGTGTGAGAGTGTGTCTGAGTGTGTGAGAGTGTGTCTGAGTGTGTGGGAATGTGTCTCTTAGTGTGCGACAATGTGTCTGAGTGTGTGAGAGTGTGTCTGAGTGTGTGAGAATGTGTCTGAGAGTGTGAGAATGTGTCTGAGTGTGTGAGAATGTGTCTGAGTGTGTGAGAGTGTGTCTGAGTGTGTGAGAATGTGTCTGAGTGTGTGAGACTGTGTCTGAGTGTGTGAGAATGTGTCTGAGTGTTTGAAAATGTGTCTGAGTGTGTGAGAATGTGTCTGAGTGTGTGAGAATGTGTCTGAGTGTGTGAAAATGTGTCTGAGTGTGTGAGAATGAGTCTGAGTGTGTGAGAGTGTGTCTGAGTGTGTGAGAATGTGTCTGAGTGTGTGAGAGTGTGTCTGAGTGTGTTAGAGTGTGTCTGAGTGTGTGAGAATGTGTCTGAGTGTGTGAGAATGTGTCTGAGTGTGTGAGAATGTGTCTCAGTGTGCGAGAATGTGTCTGAGTGTGTGAGAATGTTTCTGAGTGTGTGAGAATGTGTCTGAGTGTGTGAGAGTGTGTCTGAGTGTGTGAGAATGTGTCTGAGTGTGTGAGAGTGTGTCTGAGTGTGTGAGAATGTGTCTGAGTGTGTGAGAGTGTGTCTGAGTGTGTGAGAGTGTGTCTGAGTGTGTGGGAATGTGTCTCTCAGTGTGCGACAATGTGTCTGAGTGTGTGAGAGTGTGTCTGAGTGTGTGAGAGTGTGTCTGAGTGTGTGAGAATGTGTCTGAGTGTGTGAGAGTGTGTCTGAGTGTGTGAGAGTGTGTCTGAGTGTGTGGGAATGTGTCTCTCAGTGTGCGACAATGTGTCTGAGTGTGTGAGAGTGTGTCTGAGTGTGTGAGAATGTGTCTGAGAGTGTGAGAATGTGTCTGAGTGTGTGAGAATGTGTCTGAGTGTGTGAGAGTGTGTCTGAGTGTGTGAGAATGTGTCTGAGTGTGTGAGACTGTGTCTGAGTGTGTGAGAATGTGTCTGAGTGTTTGAAAATGTGTCTGAGTGTGTGAGAATGTGTCTGAGTGTGTGAGAATGTGTCTGAGTGTGTGAAAATGTGTCTGAGTGTGTGAGAATGTGTCTGAGTGTGTGAGAATGTGTCTGAGTGTGTGAGAGTGTGTCTGAGTGTGTGAGAGAGTGTCTGAGTGTGCGAGAATGTGTCTGAGTGTGTGAGAATGTGTCTCTCAGTGTGTGAGTGTGTGTCTGAGTGTGTGAGAATGTGTTTCTCAGTGTGCGACAATGTGTCTGAGTGTGTGAGAATGTGTCGGAGTGTGTGAGAATGTGTCTGAGTGTGTGAGAGTGTGTCTGAGTGTGTGAGAATGTGTCTGAGTGTGTGAAAATGTGTCTGAGTGTGTGAGAATGTGTCTGAGTGTGTGAGAATGTGTCTGAGTGTGTGAGAATGTGTCTCTCAGTGTGTGAGAATGTGTCTGAGTGTGTGAGAGTGTGTCTGAGTGTGCGAGAATGTGTCTGAGTGTGTGAGAATGTGTCTCTCAGTGTGCGAGAATATGTCTGAGTGTGTGAGAGTGTGTCTGAGTGTGTGAGAATGTGTCTGAGTGTGTGAGAATGTGTCTGAGTGTGTGAGAGTGTGTCTGAGTGTGTGAGAGTGTGTCTGAGTGTGTGAGAATGTGTCTGAGTGTGTGAGAGTGTGTCTGAGTGTGCGAGAATGTGTCTGAGTGTGTGAGAATGTGTCTCTCAGTGTGCGAGAATATGTCTGAGTGTGTGAGAGTGTGTCTGAGTGTGTGAGAATGTGTCTGAGTGTGTGAGAGTGTGTCTGAGTGTGTGAGAATGTGTCTGAGTGTGTGAAAATGTGTCTGAGTGTGCGAGAATGTGTCTGAGTGTGTGAGAATGTGTCTCTCAGTGTGCGAGAATGTGTCTGAGTGTGTGAGAGTGTGTCTGAGTGTGCGAGAATGTGTCTGAGTGTGTGAGAGTGTGTCTGAGTGTGTGAGAATGTGTCTGAGTGTGTGAGAGTGTGTCTGAGTGTGTGAGAAAGTGTCTGAGTGTGTGAGAATGTGTCTGAGTGTATGAGAATGTGTCTGAGTGTGTGAGATTGAGTCTGAGTGTGTGAGAGTGTGTCTGAGTGTGTGAGAGTGTGTCTGAGTGTGTTAGAGTGTGTCTGAGTGTGTGAGAATGTGTCTGAGTGTGTGAGAATGTGTCTGAGTGTGTCAGAATGTGTCTCTCAGTGTGCGAGAATGTGTCTGAGTGTGTGAGAGTGTGTCTGAGTGTGTGAGAATGTGTCTGAGTGTGTGAGAGTGTGTCTGAGTGTGTAAGAATGTGTCTGAGTGTGTGAGAATGTGTCTGAGTGTGTGGGAATGTGTCTCTCAGTGTGCGAGAATGTGTCTGAGTGTGTGAGAGTGTGTGTGAGTGTGTGAGAATGTGTCTGAGTGTGTGAGAGTGTGTCTGAGTGTGTGAGAAAGTGTCTGAGTGTGTGAGAGTGTGTCTGAGTGTATGAGAATGTGTCTGAGTGTGTGAGATTGAGTCTGAGTGTGTGAGAGTGTGTCTGAGTGTGTGAGAATGTGTCTGAGTGTGTGAGAATGTGTCTGAGTGGTTGAGAATGTGTCTGAGTGTATGAGAATGTGTCTGAGTGTGTGAGAGTGTGTCTGAGTGTGTGAGAACGTGTCTGAGTGTGTGAGAGTGTGTCTGAGTGTGTGAGAGTGTGTCTGAGTGTGTAAGAGTGTGTCTGAGTGTGTGAGAATGTGTCTGAGTGTGTGAGAATGTGTCAGAGTGTGTGAGAATGTGTCTGAGTGTGTGAGAATGTGTCTGAGTGTGTGAGAATGTGTCTGAGTGTGTGGGAATGCGTCTCCCAGTGTGCGACAATGTGTCTGAGTGTGTGAGAGTGTGTCTGAGTGTGTGAGAATGTGTCTGAGTGTGTGAGAGTGTGTCTGAGTGTGTGAGAATGTGTCTGAGTGTGTGAGAATGTGTCTCTCCGTGTGCGAGAATGTGTCTGAGTGTGTGAGAGTGTGTCTGAGTGTGTGAGAATGTGTCTGAGTGTGTGAGAATCTGCCTGAGTGTGTGAGAGTGTGTCTGAGTGTGTGAGAATGTGTCTGAGTGTGTGAGAGTGTGTCTGAGTGTGTGAGAATGTGTCTGAGTGTGTGAGAATGTGTCTCTCAGTGTGCGAGAATGTGTCTGAGTGTGTGAGAGTGTGTCTGAGTGTGTGGGAAAGTGTCTGAGTGTGTGAGAATGTGTCTGAGTGTGTGAGAGTGTGTCTGAGTGTGTGAGAGTGTGTCTGAGTGTGTGAGAACGTGTCTGAATGTGTGAGAGTGTGTCTGAGTGTGTGAGAGTGTGTCTGAGTGTGTAAGAGTGTGTCTGAGTCTGTGAGAATGTGTCTGAGTGTGTAAGAGTGTGTCTGAGTGTGTAAGAATGTGTCTGAGTGTGTGAGAATGTGTCTGAGTGTGTGAGAATGTGTCTGAGTGTGTGAGAATGTGTCTGAGTGTGTGAGAATGTGTCTGAGTGTGTGAGAATGCGTCTCCCAGTGTGCGACAATGTGTCTGAGTGTGTGAGAATGCGTCTCCCAGTGTGCGAGAATGTGTCTGAGTGTGTGAGAATGCGTCTCCCAGTGTGCGACAATGTGTCTGAGTGTGTGAGAGTGTGTCTGAGTGTGTGAGAATGTGTCTGAGTGTGTGAGAGTGTGTCTGAGTGTGTGAGAATGTGTCTGAGTGTGTGAGAATGTGTCTCTCAGTGTGCGAGAATGTGTCTGAGTGTGTGAGAGTGTGTCTGAGTTTGTGAGAATGTGTCTAAGTGTGTGAGAATGTGCCTGAGTGTGTGAGAATGTGTCTGAGAGTGTGAGAATGTGTCTCTGAGTGTGTGAGAATGTGTCTGAGTGTGTGAGAATGTGCCTGAGTGTGTGAGAATGTGTCTGAGAGTGTGAGAATGTGTCTCTGAGTGTGTGAGAGTGTGTCTGAGAGTGTGAGAATGTGTCTCTGAGTGTGTGAGAATGTGTCTGAGTGTGTGAGAGTGTGTCTGAGTGTGTGAGAGTGTATCTGAGTGTGTGAGAATGTGTCTCAGTGTGTGAGAGTGTGTCTGAGTGTGTGAGAATGTGTCTCAGTGTGTGAGAATGTGTCTGAGTGTTTGAGAATGTGTCTGAGTGTGTGAGAATGTGTCTGAGTGTGTGAGAGTGTGTCTGAGTGTGTGAGAATATGTCTGAGTGTGTGAGAATGTGCCTGAGTTTGCGAGAATGTGTCTGAGTGTCTGAGAATGTGTCTGAGTGTGTGAGAGTGTGTCTGAGTGTATGAGAATGTGTCTTTCAGTGTGCGAGAATGTGTCGGAGTATGTGAGAGTGTGTCTGAGTGTGTGAGAATGTGTCTGAGTGTGTGAGAATGTGTCTCTCAGTGTGCGAGAATGTGTCTGAGTGTGTGAGAGTGTGTCTGAGTGTGTGAGAGTGTGTCTGAGTGTGTGAGAGTGTGTGTCAGTGTGTGAGAATGTGTCTCTCAGTGTGCGAAAATGTGTCTGAGTGTGTGAGAGTGTGTCTGAGTGTGTGAGAGTGTGTCTGAGTGTGTGAGAATGTGTCTGAGTGTGTGAGAGTGTGTCTGAGTGTGTGAGAGTGTGTCTGAGTGTGTGAGAGTGTGTCTGAGTGTGTGAGAATGTGTCTTAGTTTGTGAGAGTGTGTCTGAGTGTGTGAGAGTGTGTCTGAGTGTGTGAGAGTGTGTCTGAGTGTGTGAGAATGTGTCTGAGTGTGTGAGAATGTGTCTGAGTGTGTGAGAATGCATCTCTCAGTGTGTGCGGTAATGCCAACCCCACTCGCTCATAAATCTAGAGACAAACTCTTAAAAATCAAGAAATTTGGTATAAACATCATGAGTTACTGTTTTTTTCCTGACCCGACCCCTCGCCGAACTTTGCCCTCGCATTCGTCTGTCACTAACATAAGAACATAAGAATTAGGAGCAGGAGTCGGCCATTCGGCCCCTCGAGCCTGCTCCGCCATTCAATCAGATCACGGCTGATCTTCGACCTCATCTCCACTTTCCCGCCCGATCTCCATATCCCTCGATTCCACCGGAGTCCAAAAATCTATCGATCTCAGTCTTGAATATACTCCACGACTGAGCCTCCACAACCCTCTGGGGTAGAGAATTCCAAAGATTCACCGCCCTCTGAGTGAAGAAATTTCTCCTCATCTCAGTCCTAAATGGCCGACCCCTTATTCTGAGACTGTGACCCCTGGTTCTGGAACTTTACTGATGCCGAAATCGGCCACTTTGAGAATTGGGGTTTCCCGACATCTCCGAAATCAAGACGGTGTCGGGTTTCAGGTCCTGGTGGATGATATGGTTCTTGTGCGGAAAAGCGATGGCGCTGGTCACTGTTTCCAAATCTTAAGTGACTGAATAATAAACTATAAAAATCATTATCTGTAGAATAAAGAACCGCTGCACCATTTTTGTCGCATGGTAACTGACGTTTTGTATAGAATACAGTTCCTCGTGTGACGCTATTGGAGAGAACATTTTGGATTTTCCTGAAATGATTGACATTTACATTATATCGCCGTTCATCAAAATGAGAGTTTTATAGATTTGGCCTGGTGTTGAGGGCCGAGTCTGGCCTCTTGGAGAGGACGTACTGGTTCAAGTCCAGTTGCAGAAATCCACGAGGACCCACAGGTAGCAGAACTCCACGAGGAACCACAGGTAGCCGGGCTCCAGGAGGAACCACAGGTAACAGAACTCCACGAGGAACCACAGGTATCAGGGCTCCACGAGGAACCACAGGTATCAGGGCTCCACGAGGAACCACAGGTATCAGGGCTCCACGAGGAACCACAGGTATCAGGGCTCCACGAGGAACCACAGGTATCAGGGCTCCAGGAGGAACCACAGATAACAGAACTCCACGAGGAACCACAGGGAGCCGGGCTCCACGAGGAACCACAGGTATCAGGGCCCAAGGAGGAACCACAGGTAACAGGGCTCCACGAGGAACCACAGGTAACAGAGCTCCACGAGGAACCACAGGTATCAGGGCTCCACGAGGAACCATCGGAATCAGAGCTTCACGAGAAACCACAGGTATCAGGGCTCCACGAGGAACCACAGGTAGCAGAGCTCCACGAGGAACCACAGGTAACAGAGCTCCATGAAGAACCACAGGTAGCCGGGCTCCACGAGGAACCACAGGTAGCAGGGCTCCACGAGGAACCAGGTATCAGGGCTCCACGAGGAACCACAGGTATCAGGGCTCCACGAGGAACCACAGGCAGCAGAACTCCACGAGGAACCACAGGGAGCAGAACTCCACGAGGAACCACAGGGAGCAGAACTCCACGAGGAACCACAAGAATCAGGGCTCCATGAGGAACCACAGGAATCAGGGCTCCACGAGGAACCACAGGGAGCAGAGCTTCACGAGGAACCACAGGTATCAGGGCTCCACGAGGAACCATCGGAATCAGAGCTTCACGAGGAACCACAGGTATCAGGGCTCCACGAGGAACCACAGGTAGCAGAGCTCCACGAGGAACCACAGGTAGCAGGGCTCCATGAGGAACCATAGGTAACAGAACTCCACGAGGAACCACAGGTATCAGGGCTCCACGAGGAACCACAGGTATCAGGGCTCCACGAGGAACCACAGGTATCAGGGCTCCACGAGGAACCACAGGAATCAGAGCTTCACGAGGAACCACAGGTATCAGGGCTCCACGAGGAACCACAGGTAGCAGAGCTCCACGAGCAAGCACAGGTAGCCGGGCTCCACGAGGAACCACAGGTAGCAGGGCTCCATGAGGAACCATAGGTATCAGGGCTCCACGAGGAACCACAGGTAGCAGAGCTCCACGAGGAACCACAGGTAGCAGGGCTCCATGAGGAACCACAGGTAACAGAACTCCACGAGGAACCACAGGTAGCAGGGCTCCATGAGGAACCATAGGTAACAGAACTCCACGAGGAACCACAGGTATCAGGGCTCCACGAGGAACCACAGGTAGCAGAGCTCCACGAGGAACCACAGGTAGCCGGGCTCCACGAGGAACCACAGGTAGCAGAGCTTCACGAGGAACCACAGGTATCAGGGCTCCACGAGGAACCACAGGTAGCAGAGCTCCACGAGGAACCACAGGTAGCAGGGCTCCATGAGGAACCATAGGTAACAGAACTCCACGAGGAACCACAGGTATCAGGGCTCCACGAGGAACCACAGGTAGCAGAGCTCCACGAGGAACCACAGGTAGCCGGGCTCCACGAGGAACCACAGGTAGCAGAGCTTCACGAGGAACCACAGGTATCAGGGCTCCACGAGGAACCACAGGTAGCAGAGCTCCACGAGGAACCACAGGTAGCAGGGCTCCATGAGGAACCATAGGTAACAGAACTCCACGAGGAACCACAGGTATCAGGGCTCCACGAGGAACCACAGGTATCAGGGCTCCACGAGGAACCACAGGTATCAGGGCTCCACGAGGAACCACAGGTATCAGGGCTCCACGAGGAACCACAGGAATCAGAGCTTCACGAGGAACCACAGGTATCAGGGCTCCACGAGGAACCACAGGTAGCAGAGCTCCACGAGCAAGCACAGGTAGCCGGGCTCCACGAGGAACCACAGGTAGCAGGGCTCCATGAGGAACCATAGGTATCAGGGCTCCACGAGGAACCACAGGTAGCAGAGCTCCACGAGGAACCACAGGTAGCAGGGCTCCACGAGGAACCACAGGTAACAGAACTCCACGAGGAACCACAGGTATCAGGGCTCCACGAGGAACCACAAGTATCAGGGCTCCACGAGGAACCACAGGTAGCAGGGCTCCATGAGGAACCACAGATAACAGAACTCCACGAGGACCCACAGGTGGCCGGGCTCCATGAGGAACCACAGGTAGCAGGGCTCCATGAGGAACCACAGATAACAGAACTCCACGAGGAACCACAGGTAGCAAGGCTCCATGAGGAACCACAGATAACAGGGCTCCACGAGGAACCACAGGTATCAGGGCTCCACGAGGAACCACAGATAACAGAACTCCACGAGGACCACAGGTATCAGGGCTCCACGAGGAACCACAGATAACAGAACTCCACGAGGAACCACAGGTATCAGGGCTCCACGAGGAACCACAGGGAGCAGAGCTCCACAGGAACCACAGGTAGCCGGGCTCCACGAGGAACCACAGGTAACAGAGCTCCATGAGGAACCACAGGTATCAGGGCTCCACGAGGAACCACAGGTAGCAGAGCTCCACAGGAACCACAGGTAGCAGAGCTCCACAGGAACCACAGGTAGCCGGGCTCCACGAGGAACCACAGGTATCAGGGCTCCATGAGGAACCACAGGTAGCAGGGCTCTAGGAGGAACCACAGGTATCAGGGTTCCTCGGCCCCGAGGATCCACTCGCCCTGCAGCGTGCCGCCCACTGAGGAGTGGCCAGTCTGTGAGCGACAGACGCCTTAACCAATCGCAGCGTTGCTGTTGGGGATCCACCCACGTGATGGACCAATGAAGCCGGTGCTGAAATCTCCGACCAACCACAGCGTGGCTTTGCTCCGCTCAGTCTCCCCTCCCACCGCTTCCCACGGACACTGTGATGGACAGCTGAGTGAGCCAATCGCTGAGCAGCGCACTGACCAATCGAAGTACTGCCATGCTGTTTGACTCCCGCCCAGCCTCATTGCGTCAGGCCGCTTCGATGGACAGTCGAGTCGGTCCGCCACTCGGTGCTGGAACAGATGTGAAATGTGTTACTGCAAGTTCCGAAACAACGTCGCGAGATTGCAGTGTTGAATCGCAAGATCTTGAATGAGGATTCATTTCACTCAGAAATCGCATCTCTCGAGATAGATTCGCCAGAGTTGGCATGTCTGCGTGTGTGAGAAAGTGTTTTTTTGAGTA
Organism: Somniosus microcephalus; assembly: GCF_052327205.1. Classification (NCBI taxonomy): domain Eukaryota; kingdom Metazoa; phylum Chordata; class Chondrichthyes; order Squaliformes; family Somniosidae; genus Somniosus; species Somniosus microcephalus. The sequence goes on along the minus strand of NC_140987.1, from coordinate 9,386,502 downwards.
TGTGAGTGTGTGTGTGTATGCCTGAGAGTGTGAATGTATGTGTGTGTGAATGTATATGTGTGAGTGTTGTAGTGTATGTGCCTTTAAGAGCCCCAGGTGTACTGTAATGCCGGTAATGGCCACTCGGGCTATATAAGCCTGTATATTGTGTTGTATCCGTTAGTTACCCTCCAGACTTTGTTAAGTAAACACCTATCAAACCAACTCCTGTCTTCAGTGTCTCTATCAACACACAGACACAACAAGTGTGTACTTATATATGTGAGAATGTGCGTATGTGTGAACGTATATGTGAGTGAGTGTGTGTGAGTGTGTATGTTGGTGTCAGAGTAAGTGTGAATGTGTGTATATGTGCGGGTATGTATGTTTGAGTGCGTGTGTGTGTATGAGAGATTACAATGACTGTGTGAGTGTGATAAATGTGTGTGTGTGTCAGCGAGCGAGAGGCTCCTGATTCTCCAAGCTCAGCCACGTCACCATGAGTTTCTCAGATTGGGGAATCAGTTTTAAAACAGTGCCGGACTCAGAAAGCCCTTTAGTGATTGGTTCGTTGGGTTTGGAGACTGGGGTCAGGAAGCCCTTTAGTGATTGGCTCGTTGGGTCTGGAGACTGGGGTCAGGAAGCCCTTTAGTGATTGGCTCGTTGGGTCTGGAGACTGGGGTCAGGAAGCCCTTTAGTGATTGGCTCGTTGGGTCTGGAGACTGGGGTCAGGAAGCCCTTTAGTGATTGGCTCATTGGGTCTGGAGACTGGGGTCAGGAAGCCCTTTAGTGATTGGTTCGTTGGGTTTGGAGACTGGGGTCAGGAAGCCCTTTAGTGATTGGCTCGTTGGGTCTGGAGACTGGGGTCAGGAAGCGCTTTAGTGATTGGCTCGTTGGGTCTGGAGACTGGGGTCAGGAAGCCCTTTAGTGATTGGCTCGTTGGATGTCGAGACTGGGGTCAGGAAGCCCTTTAGTGATTGGCTCGTTGGGTCTGGAGACTGGGCCTCAGGCCTGGTATAAACAGGCGCTCTGGGTTTCCATGGGGGCACTGCATTAGCTCCTGACCTGTGCTAATGTTCGCCCCCTCCCCCCGCCTCTGCTTTTCGTTCAAACTGATGGCAATGTCCAACCGCCCAGTGATTGGCTGTTCGATCTTACTGAAGCGCCTCCATTGGCCAGCACAGACCATGTGAAAGCAGATTAAGGAAAGGAATTGCATTCATATAGTGCCTTTCACATTCCCGGGACGTCCCACAGCCAATGAAGTTCTTTTGCAGTCACTGTTGCTTTCTGGCTAAACACAGCAGACAATTTTCACACAGCAAGATCCCACAAACAGGACGTGAGATAATTGACCAGTCAGTCTGCTTTTGGTGTTGGCTGAGGAACAGACTTGAGATTATCTGGTGAACATCTGGTTTAGCCATTCATCACCACATCTGGCTGGACCACATCAAGTGCTCAAACTGCTCACTACGCCAGGAATATTCTGGAATGCAAAGATAACTCCCGACTTCTTTTCTCACCAACCACTGGTCTCCCTGACCCCCTCCACCCTCACCTCCAACAAGTGCCAGGAGCTCATGGTCTTCTTTCTCACTAAAATCGAGACCGTCTGTTCGGCCGCGTCCGCTGAATTCCACCCCTTCTCCTAGCCCACCACGCCAAGCTTCTCCCAATGGTTCCCTGCCTCAGCCTTGGGATCCATCTCAGCCTCTAGTCTCTCTCCATGGGTCGAATGGCCTGATTCTGGGCAGGAGCATTGTGTGATTGAGAGGAGGGTAGGCGGTGGCCCATCACTTGAGCGCACTGCTTGGCCTGGTCCCAAGCCATACAGCGGCAGGAAAGTCCTGGGTTCAATGCAGGGGCTCTGTTGAGTTGGTGGTCCCAACCCCCGGGAGCAGGAGCGGTGCCAGAATTAGCCTCAGTGCCCCGGCTGATGAAGAGGAGCAATCAGCCAAGAGTCCCACTTCTGCTCGCTACCCATTGGCTCCTGTGGGAAGGTGAAGGTAGGGGTGCTGGGTGAGCATTGACTGTGAAGCCCCCAAGGTCAAATAGCCTATAACACTCGTCACCCAGTCTCACGCCTGTAGAATGGGTGAGGCGGCACTGCAGGGATTTAATTCAAGGGAGGCAACTGGAGAAAGAATATAACTGACATTCCCTTTAAGGAATTTGCTTGTTGACATATTGCACATATCAGAGTAAAGATATCAACTCTCAACAGACAGCCCATCCCATGAACCCTGAGTGCTGACCTTCTCCATCTGCTTCCCATCACCAACCTCCAGATCTCATCCCCACCCGCTCCTCCCGCCCCCAGCCCCCCGGCCTCTGTCCAAACACAGATTGCTGTAGGTTAGAGAGAGGATGTGACAGACCCCCCACCCACCAGACTCGCTTCTGGTCAACGTTGGGAAAGAGGCATCAGTTTCAGCTCCCACAGCCGTCTGTTTGTTTCAGCATTTCTGGGCAATGAACTGCTCGGAATTGACCTGCTCTTGCGAGCAGAATGTTCGATGTGAGGATCTTCAGCTCATGGGGAAAAGCCTCATCCCAAAATAAGAGACTGTCAGACTGGATCCATGTTGCAAAGGAAGAGGCTCCAGCCCTTAGCAATGATCCGAAAGGCAGGGAGAGCGAACCATCCAGGTCAATCTTCATCAATGCTCCAAAATGTGGGACACCTCCCCCTCCCACACTCTCCCCTCCCCCCACACGCTCCCCTCGCCTCCCACACACTCCCCTCCCCCCCACACTCTCCCCTCGCCTCCCACACGCTCCCCTCGCCTCCCACACTCTCCCCTCGCCTCCCACACTCTTCCCTCGCCTCCCACACTCTCCCCTCCCCCCACACGCTCCCCTCGCCTCCAAACACTCCCCTCCCCCCACACTCTCCCCTCGCCTCCACACACTCCCCTCCCCCCCACACTCTCCCCTCGCCTCCCACACTCTCCCCTCGCCTCCCACACTCACCCCTCGCCTCCCACACTCTCCTCTCGCCTCCCACACTCTCCTCTCGCCTCCCACACTCTCCCCTCGCCTCCCACACTCTCCCCTCGCCTCCCACACTCTCCCCTCCCCCCACACTCTCCCCTCGCCTCCCACACTCACCCCTCGCCTCCCACACTCTCCCCTCGCGTCCCACACTCTCCCCTCGCCTCCCACACTCTCCCCTCCCCCCACACTCTCCCCTCCCCCCACACTCTCCCCCTGCCTCTCACACTCTCCCCCTGCCTCTCACACTCTCCCCTCGCCTCCCACACTCACCCCTCGCCTCCCACACTCTCCCCTCGCGTCCCACACTCTCCCCTCGCCTCCCACACTCACCCCTCGCCTCCCACACTCACCCCTCGCCTCCCACACTCTCAGCTCCTCCCACACTCTCCCCTCGCCTCCCACACTCTCCCCTCGCCTCCCACACTCTCCCCTCGCCTCCCACACTCTCCCCTCGCCTCCCACACTCCCCCCTCCCCCCACACTCTCCCCTCGCCTCCCACACTCTCCCCTCGCCTCCCACACTCTCCCCTCGCCTCCCACACTCTCCCCTCCCCCCACACTCTCCCCTCCCCCAACACTCTCCCCTCCCCCACACTCTCCCTCGCCTCCCACACTCTCCCCTCGCCTCCCACACTCTCCCCTCGCGTCCCACACTCTCCCTCGCCTCCCACACTCTCCCCTCGCCTCCCACACTCTCCCCTCCCCCCACACTCTCCCCTCGCCTCCCACACTCTCCTTCGGCTCCCACACTCTCCCCTCGCCACCCACACTCACCCGTCGCCTCCCACACTCTCCTCTCGCCTCCCACACTCTCCCCTCACCTCCCACACTCTCCCCTCGTCTCCCACACTCTCCCCTCCTCCCACACTCCCCCCTCGCCTCCCACACTCTCCCCCTCCTCCCACACTCTCCCCTCGCCTCCCACACTCTCCCCTCGCCTCCCACACTCTCCCTCCCCCACACTCTCCCCTCGCCTCCCACACTCACCCCTCGCCTCCCACACTCTCCCCTCCCCCCACACTCTCCCCTCGCCTCCCACACTCTCCCCTCGCCCCACACTCTCCCCTCGCCTCCCACACTCTCCCCTCGCCTCCCACACTCTCCCCTCGCCTCCCACACTCTCCCCTCCCCCCACACTCCCTTCCCCCCACACTCTCCCCTCGCCTCCCACACTCTCCCCTCCTCCCACACTCTCCCCTCCCCCACACTCTCCCCTCCCCGCACACTCTCCCCTCGCCTCCCACACTCTCCCTCCCCCCATACTCTCCCCTCGCCTCCCACACTCTCCCCTCCTCCCACACTCTCCCCTCCCCCACACTCTCCCCTCCCCCCACACTCTCCTCTCGCCTCCCACACTCTCCCTCCCCCCACACTCTCCCTTCCCCCCACACTCTTCCCTCACCTCCCACACTCTCCCCTCCCCCACACTCTCCCCCTCCTCCCACACTCTCGCCTCGCCTCCCACACTCTCCCCTCCCCCCACACTCTCCCCTCGCCTCCCACACTCACCCCCTCGCCTCCCACACTCTCCCCTCGCCTCCCACACTCTCCCCTCCCCCACACTCTCCCCTCCCCCCACACTTTCCCCTCGCCTCCCACACTCACCCCTCGCCTCCCACACTCTCCCCTCCCCCCACACACTCCCCTCACCTCCCACACTCTCCCCTCGCCTCCCACACTCTCCCCTCCCCCACACTCTCCCCTCCCCCCACACTCTCCCCTCGCCTCCCACACTCTCCCCTCCCCCACACTCTCCCCTCGCCTCCCACACTCTCCCCTCGCCTCCCACACTCTCCCCTCCCCCCACACTCTCCCTTCCCCCCACACTCTCCCCTCCCCCCAAACTCTCCCCTCCCCCCACACTCTCCTCTCGCCTCCCACACTCTCCCCTCGCCTCCCACACTCTCCCCTCCCCCACACTCTCCCCTCGCCTCCCACGCTCACCCCTCCTCCCACACTCTCCCATCCCCCACACTCTCCCCTCGCCTCCCACACTCCTCGCCTCGCCTCCCAGACTCTCCCCTCGCCTCCCACACTCACCCCTCGCCTCCCACACTCTCCCCTCCCCCCACACTCTCCCCCTCGCCTCCCACACTCTCCCCTCGCCTCCCACACTCTCCCCTCCCCCCACACTCACCCCTCGCCTCCCACACTCTCCCCTCCCCCCACACTCTCCCCTCGCCTCCCACACTCTCCCCTCCCCCCACACTCTCCCCTCGCCTCCCACACTCTCCCCTCCCCCCACACTCTCCCCTCCCCCACACTCTCCCCTCCTCCCACACTCTCGCCTCGCCTCCCACACTCTCCCCTCCCCCCACACTCTCCCCTCCTCCCACACTCTCGCCTCGCCTCCCACACTCTCCCCTCCCCCCACACTCTCCCCTCGCCTCCCACACTCTCCCCTCGCCTCCCACACTCTCCCCTCCCCCACACTCTCCCCTCCCCCCACACCCTCCCCTCGCCTCCCACACTCACCCCTCGCCTCCCACACTCTCCCCTCCCCCCACACACCCCCCTCACCTCCCACACTCTCCCCTCCCCCCACACTCTCCCCTCGCCTCCCACACTCTCCCCTCCCCCACACTCTCCCCTCCCCCCACACTCTCCCCTCGCCTCCCACACTCTCCCCTCCCCCCCACTCTCCCCTCCCCCCACACTCTCCCCTCACCTCCCACACTCTCCCCTCGCCTCCCACACTCTCCCTTCCCCCCACACTCTCCCCTCCCCCCCACACTCTCCCCTCCCCCCACACTCTCCCTTCCCCCCACACTCTCCCCTCCCCCCCACACTCTCCCCTCCCCCCCACACTCTCCCCTCCTCCCACACTCTCCCCTCCTCCCACACTCTCCCCTCCCCCACACTCTCCCCTCGCCTCCCACACTTTCCCCTCCCCCACACTCTCCCCTCGCCTCCCACACTCTCCCCTCCCCCACACTCTCCCCTCGCCTCCCACACTCACCCCTCGCCTCCCACACTCTCCCCTCGCTTCCCACACTCACCCCTCCTCCCACACTCTCCCATCCCCCACACTCTCCCCTCGCCTCCCACACTCACCCCTCGCCTCCCACACTCTCCCCTCCCCCCACACTCACCCCTCGCCTCCCACACTCTCCCCTCGCCTCCCACACTCTCCCCTCCCCCCACACTCTCCCCTCCCCCCACACTCTCCCCTCGCCTCCCACACTCTCCCCTCCCCCCACACTCTCCCCTCCCCCCACACTCACCCCTCGCCTCCCACACTCTCCCCTCGCCTCCCACACTCTCCCCTCCCCCCACACTCTCCCCTCGCCTCCCACACTCTCCCCTCCCCCCACACTCTCCCCTCCCCCCACACTCACCCCTCGCCTCCCACACTCTCCCCTCCCCCACACTCTCCCTTCCCCCCACACTCTCTCCCTCCCCCCACACTCTCCCTTCCCCCCACACTCTCCCTTCCCCCCACACTCTCCCCTCGCCTCCCACACTCTCCCCTCCCCCCACCACTCTCCCCCCACACTTCAATTCAGTACAATTCAAATTGCTTTATTGGCATGACAAGGTACATCTTATGTTGCCAAAGCACCGAAAAACATGTATGGTTGAACATATAAACGCAGATCTATCCATACAGTGTATAAACAGATATATATATCCCTGTGTGTATAAATATACACTCATATAATATGCATATAATCTTTTCTTAGGTTTAATGGTTGTCCCTCTGCTTATGGCAAGCTGTGACATAGTTTGCCGTTAAAGCTACGCATTTTCTCTGTTCCCCTAGTAGGTATGGGAGTTTTTGGTCGTTGTAAAGTCTGTGGGTTGTGCTGTTAATAACGACACAGACTTCAGGAGTAACAAACAAACAGGACTTTACTATTCGAAGGTCAGGGCGAATCTGCCCTATAAATCATGCCACAGCACTTATATACCGGTGTGGTCACCGTCGGTATTACCGTATACAGAAGCCAAACAAGTAGTGCCACACCTAAAATAGTTCTCTTAAAGGTGAACGGTTACATACAATAGTCTCTTAAAGGTAGACGGTTACATACACTACAATCCTCCCTTTTTAGCTTACAACATACGTATTCCCCATTAAACATAACATATATTCAACTTCATGTAAAACAATTTACAGATATAGTCTCTGCGGAAAACAGTTCACAGGTTCAGTCTCTGTGGGAACAGTTCACAGATTCAGTCTCTGGTCTTGACTCGGTCCGAACAACATCTCTGTGGTGTAGCCGGTTCACATTGCTAGCGTGACTCATCCAATAGTCTTTCCCTTGACGCAACAGCTTGAACTTCCGTCCTGCTGAACCAGCAGTGCTGACTTTTACAAACAGCTGGACTGCCTTCGTAATTTTTCCCTACTTTCCCATTAGAAGTAATAATGATTTAGATGGTTATCATCTTCGGCTTCGTCTTTTCCTTTTTTGCTTCTTGGAGACTCTCGGGGCTCCCTTATCAGCTGCCAGCTGTAGCGCCACCATCTCCCTATGTTCTTTAGACTTTAAGTGCTTCATCCTGATTTCTGCACTTTGGGAGTTTTCATCACAAGCTGGGCAGACCAAGTCCTCGTAATATTCCGTGTCACTCAACAGGTCATGGTAATATTCGGTGTCATCCTGAGCTAGTCTAGCGAGAGGGCCTGCTACTTCTTCCTTACCCCACTGGACGTTAGCCGACTGTTGTTCCCTCCCTAGACATCTTTCCTGAAGAGACTTCTTTATGTGTTCATATTCATCCCACTCTTCCTGGGTTTCCTGCAAATCCTTCACTAATGACTTCAATACTTCCCCTTCCATCGGAGATTGATTGATCGGGCTATTCAATCCTTCTACTGGAGCATCTGTTTCAACAGTCTGTTGTTCCCATTGATGTGATTCAGCGTACTTTTGGCATCCCAGTAAAATCCGTGTTGCACCCTCAGCTATATCCGTAACTTTTGAGAGCTCCGAACTCCTTCCCTCTGAAGATTGAAGCTCGTGTTCAGATTGTTCCCATTGCAGAGTCTTGTCCCTCAACATATGAAGGAGTTGGCTGACCGTTAACTCTTCCGCAGGAACACTGTGAATCAGAGTCTTCTCCATTTCATCCACCTTTTCCTCCAATGCTTTCACCTTCTTTTCCTCTTGGACTTTGGCTTTCAGCGCTCAGAGAAGTTGTGCCATGATGCTATCTAGCTCTTGTGCCATGATGCTCTCTAGTTCATGTCTTACAGTCTCTGTGTTTCTTACAGTTTCCTTTTCTTCCGCTGAAAGGATTCCCAGTTGAATCTGTTCTTCAAGTTGTTGAACCTCGGTCATTGCCGCCTCATATTTGTCTTGGGTTTCCTTCAATAATTTTCTGAGTTCTTGGACATCTTGCCTTTCATGTTCTGCCATGTCTTTCACCTCTAATTTCTCATCTATGGATGGAACTTCTACCGATGAGTCTGTCTTGGCCTTGAGCTCATCAAGAATTTCCTGCAGCCTTTGGACTTCTTGCTCATGTTCAACCTTTAGTTGCTCATATGCTTCTACTGAAACTAGCTTTTCGGAGGCTGCCGAGTTAACCCCCTCCAGAATTGTAGCCTGGGCCTGTTCATACTGTTCTCTCAACTTCTCACACTCTGCTTGTAAGGAGTCGTAGAGAAGAACTGGAATAAAATCCTGGCTTCCTGAAGATTCCTCTTCATTTGCTTCTTTCGCAATTTTCTGTTGGAGTTCAGCCAAGGCTGCTATGCTATCTGCCTCTCGAAGTCTCACTGCCATCAAATCTTCTTTATTCTTGCAGTCTATCTCAGCCATTTTCCCTTTACTTTCATTTAACTGAGTGAGTAGTCCCTTATTCTGGGCTGAGAGATATTGCACCTTCTCCTGTAGACCATTGCACTCCTTCTCTGCTCGACATAGCTGGTTACTGCTGATTTGGTTCTGTGTTTCAAGTTCCAACATCCTTTGCTTAGCTTCTTTCAGTTTCGCCCCTATAAGCTCCTCTTGCAACATGGCCACATTATTCTCATCAGGTAAAGAAGCGTTTCTCTTTCCTATGTCCAAGATTTTTTTCTGCATCTCTTTAAGTGCACACTGCGATTCAGCTTCTCTTAACCTTGCCTGCACTAGTTCCGTCTCCAATTGCAGAACAAAATCCTCAGTGTAGCGTGGTTTGCCTTTATGCTGTATCTCTAGATCATGCAAATATTCTAACTCCTGAACATCATAAGGGAGATGTGATCGGTAATTGGTCACGATGGCTCTATGGTCGCTCTCTGCTTGAGCTAGCTGCTTCCGTTGTCTTTCCAGATTCTCCCATTCGGTGTCATAGAACTTTTTCATTGTTTTCATCTCTTGTACGAGACGGTAACTCAATTGTTCTAATTGTTGTCGTTGTTCGGTGGAGTTCTGTTCTGAAACTTTGTTCTTCTCTGGAGCATAAGCCTTTAATGCCTTCGTTTTTCCACCCTTCGTCGGCAAGTCCATTTCAGCCTTGTCTTTCATATTTGGGTTGGTCTTATCGTCATCCGTTTCAGAATCTGAGCTGCTTGTCTGCACCGAGTCCTCACTCGTTATGGCTTTTAGATAGTGCCATTCCATGTCTATTTTCTTGATCCACTCCCGTCCTAGAAGTGGTGGCCCTCCCTCATGTAGTACGTATAAGTTCATTCTTGGGTGTTCTTTACCCCTATCTCTCACTTTGACTCTTATCTTTCCCATGGGGTATACTTTATGCCCCGTGTATGTCTGCAATACGAACTTGGTATCTCTTAAGGGTATATGTGAGAATAGCCGGTGGTAATCCCTTCGATTTATGACTGATAGAGCTGATCCAGTGTCCAACTCCATTTTCACTTGGATTCCCGCTATTTTCAGCATGACCCAGATAGTTTGTAGGTCAGCTTCCTTACTCACATTGTGAATTCTCAGACTACCCAGCTCCTGGCCGTTTGGGTCTGAGTCTGAATTCTGTTCGTCTGAACTCTTCTCAGCCACCTTGTGTACCTTGTTGTACCTTTCCTGTGATGGCTTCCTTTGGTTGTTGGTCCTTTGGTTGTTGGTCTTCTTCCCTGACCGGCATACCTTAGCTATGTGACCCAGTTTGCCACATTTCCTACATTCCTGGTTCTTAAACCAGCATTGGTTCTGGTCGTGTGTTGTCTTCCCACAACGATAGCATTTTGTTGTTGTCGAGGTAATTTGATCCACACTTAGTGCTGCTGTCTTTAGCTGCATTTCCGCAGTTCCCTTCGCTGCAGCTTCGTGCGATGCTGCAATAAGGACAGCCCTGTCAAGTGTAAGGTCGTTCTCTTCGAGTAGTCGCTTTTGCGTTCCTTCCTTTGCCAACCCGCACACGAACTTGTCTCGCAATGCCTCTGTCAGATTCCCTCCAAACCGGCAGTATTTCGCTAGTCTACGCAGTTCGACCAAGTATTCTGCGTTGCTTTCGTCTTTCCGTTGCGTTCTCGCATAGAATTTGAATCGTTCAGCCAACATCAACGGTGTAGGGTTCAAGTGGTCCTTCAGGACAGCCACAATATCATCGAAAGTCTGATCCGCCGGTTTAGCTGGTGCTAGTAGATGCTTCAAGAGCCCGTATGTCTTTGCACCCATCGAGTTCAGCAAGGTTATAGCTTTGTCATCTTCTTCTATTTTATTGGCCTCACAATAGATCTCAATGCGTTCCACGTACGTGGCCCAGTCTTCTACCTCGGAATTAAAATCGTTGATGTTACCACGCTTAGGCATCTTCCTCTCTTTGGGAACAACACAAGTATTTCTTTAAATTATTATTTCTTTTTTTTTTCTAAGATGACGGCTTTTCCCGCGAAAATGGCGGTTTCCCGCTCTTTCCTTCTCTCCCCGCCCCTTCAATGGCGGTTTCCCGCGTCTGTCGTCTTCTCCGCCTAATGGCGGCTTCCCGCGTTTCTTCCCTGGTGGGAGGGGTACGCTTTCCCCACAGCGGACAGGTTCAGCCGCTGGGCTGGCTCTCGCACAGTTCCCCTTACTCGGCTCTGTCTCTCTCTCTCGCTCGCACGGCTCTACTGGCTCTGGGTACACCCCGTTGACGGAGAACAGTTCAGCCGCTGGACTGGCTCTCGCGCAGTCTCTCTCCCCTTGCTCGGCTCTGTCTCTCTCTCTCCCCGCCCGCTCGGCTCTACCGGCGCTGGGTACTCCCGTTGGCGGAGAACAGTTCAGCCGCTGGACTGGCTCTCGCGCAGTCTCCCTTGGTCGGCTCTGTTTCTCCCGCACGCTCAGTTCCCATTCGCCTCCCAGCCCTCTCGCAGTCCGGTGCTTCCCTCCCCGGCTGCGGCTGAGTTTCTCTCTTCCCGCGCCTACGCTCCCGGTCTCAGCGCTTTGTGGCTTCGGTCGCTGCCCGGCTTTCCCGCCGATCGCGGTCTGGCTGTCTCACGACGCCGTTGGACCCGACTTTCCGTCCGGCTCCTTTCCCCCCTCGACCGTGGTCGAGTGCACAGCCCTTATCCTCCGGATATTCTTTACACTTTCCCTTACTCACAGTCTCCGTGGCCGCCTTGCTTCCTGCTGATCGGCTCACTCCGCACCGTGGCAGAAGGGACAGTCAGTGCCTGTTGCTGATGGAAGCTTTTGTTGCTAAAGTCTTCCTCCTTTCTATTGCTGCAGCCTCGTGTTTTCTCCCAGCAGAACGACGAGGGCGGTTGCCTCTCTTCGACGCTCTTTAGTTGCTTTGGTAGTCTTGCCGCAGGGTACGATCGGACTCGTCGCCACTGTAAAGTCTGTGGGTTGTGCAGTTAATAACGACACAGACTTCAGGAGTAACAAACAAACAGGACTTTACTATTCGAAGGTCAGGGCGAATCTGCCCTATAAATCATGCCACAGCACTTATATACCGGTGTGGTCACCGTCAGTATTACCGTATACAGAAGCCAAACAAGTAGTGCCACACCTAAAATAGTTCTCTTAAAGGTGAACGGTTACATACAATAGTCTCTTAAAGGTAGACGGTTACATACACTACAGTCGTCATTCAAATTTTTGAATTCAGGGCATATTTTTATGAATTTTGGGTAGAAATTCCCCCTTATGCCCTGATAGTTTCCACAAGTTGTGAGGAAGTGCATCTCTGTCTCCACCACTCCCTTACTGCAGTGAGAGCATATCCTGTCCTCTCTTGGCAGCCAGGTCTGTCTGTGTCTGCCCTTTTCGATGGCCAGGCTATGCTCACTAAGTCTGTACATAGTCAAGGTTTTTCTCAATTTGCTATCTTTTACTGTGGTCAGGTATTCAGCCATGGTGTATTGTCTGTTTAGGGCCAAGCAGCAATCGAGTTTGTTTTGGGTTTTTGTTGTTTCTGTCCAATAGGTCAGGTAGTTTTCCTTTTGTTTAGTGACAATTGTGTTGGGTCGAATTCTCTGTGCTACGATGTCACTGTCCTGGGGCTGGTTATTGTTAGTAGTGTTAGTGGTTACTTCACTGAGTCCCAGGACTAGTTGACTGAGGGTATTCTTCTTTATGGTCCTCTCTTGGCATTTCAGGGCTTCGTAATGATAGCAGTGGGGGTTGCTCATTTTTAGGTGTTTCCAAAATTTGTTGGCTCTTATTTGGATATTAATTAGTAGCGGATATTGGCCTAGTTCTGCCCTGCATGCATTGTTTACGGTTTTCCTCTGAGTCCGGAGGATACTTTTACAGAATTCTGCATGTAGGATCTCAATTGGGTGTTTGTCCCATTTTACAAATTCTTGCCCATCGGCTCCAACACTCTCCCCTCCCCGCAACTCTCCCCTCCCCCCAACTCTCCCCTCCCCCACACTCTCCCCTCCCCCACACTCTCCCCCCTCCCCCACACTCTCCCCTCCCCCACACTCTCCCCTCCCCCACACTCTCCCCTCCCCCACTCTCCCCCCTCCCCCCCACTCTCCCCCCTCCCCCACACTCTCCCCTCCCCCACACTCACCCCTCCCCACTCCCCCCTCCCCCACACTCTCCCCTCCCCCACACTCTCCCCTCCCCACTCCCCCCTCCCCCACACTCTCCCCTCCCCCACTCCCCCCTCCCCCACACTCCCCCCTCCCCCACACTCTCCCCTCCCCCACACTCTCCCCTCCCCCACTCTCCCCCCTCCCCCACACTCTCCCCCCTCCCCCACACTCTCCCCTCCCCCACACTCTCCCCTCCCCCACTCCCCCCCCACACTCTCCCCTCCCCCACTCCCACCTCCCCCACACTCTCCCCTCCCCCACACTCTCCCCTCCCCCACTCCCCCCTCCCCCACACTCTCCCCTCCCCCACTCCCCCCTCCCCCACACTCTCCCCTCCCCCACTCCCACCTCCCCCACACTCTCCCCTCCCCCACACTCTCCCCTCCCCCACTCCCCCCTCCCCCACACTCTCTCTTCCCCCACACTCTCCCCTCCCCACACTCTCCCCTCCCCCACACTCTCCCCTCCCCCACACTCTCCCCTCCCCCCAACTCTCCCCTCCCCCACCCTCTCCCCTCCCCCAAACTCTCCCCTCCCCCACACTCTCCCCTCCCCCACATGCTCCCCCCACACTCTCCCCTCCCCCACACTCTCCCCTCCCCCACACTCTCCCCTACCCCACACACTCTCCCCCCACATTCTCCCCTCCCCCCAACTCTCCCCTCCCCCCACACTCTCCCCTCCCCCACACTCTCCACTCCCCCCAACTCTCCCCTCCCCCCACACTCTCCCCTCCCCCACACTCTCCCCTCCCCCCAACTCTCCCCTCCCCCCACACTCTCCCCTCCCCCACACTCTCCCCTCCCCCCAACTCTCCCCTCCCCCCACACTCTCCCCTCCCCCACACTCTCCCCTCCCCCCAACTCTCCCCTCCCCCCACTCTCCCCCCCTCCCCCACACTCTCCCCTCCCCCACACTCTGCCCTCCCCACACACTCTCCCCTCCCCCACACTCTCCCCTCCCCCAAACTCTCCCCCCACTCTCTCCCCTCCCCCACACTCTGCCCTCCCCACACACTCTCCCCTCCCCCACACGCTCCCCTCCCCCAAACTCTCCCCCCACACTCTCCCCTCCCCCACACTCTCCCCCCCACACTCTCCCCTCGCCTCCGACACTCTCCCCTCCCCACACACTCTCCCCTCCCCCACACACTCTCCCCTCCACCCACACTCTCCCCTCGCCTCCGACACTCTCCCCTCCCCACACACTCCCCCCTCCCCCACACTCTCCCCTCCCCCAAACTCTCCCCCCACACTCTCCCCTCCCCAACACTCACCCCCCCACACTCTCCCCTCCCCCACACAATCTCCCCTCCACCAAACTCACCCCTCACCTCCCACACTCTCCCCTCGCCTCCCACACTCTCCCCTCGCCTCCCACACTCTCCCCTCGCCTCCCACACCCTCCCCTCCCCCCACCCACTCTCCCCTTGCCTCCCACACTCTCTCCTCGCCTCCCACACTCTCCCCTCCACCCACACTCTCACCCCAACCCTCTCCCATCCCTCACACTCTCCCCCAACACTCTCCCCTCGCCTCCCACACGCTCCCCTCGCCTCCCACACTCTCCCCTCCTCCCACACTCTCCCCTCGCCTCCCACACTCTCCCCTCGCCTCCCACACTCTCCCCTCCTCCCACACTCTCCCCTCGCCTCCCACACTCTCCCCTCGCCTCCCACACTCTCCCCTCGCCTCCCACACTCTCCCCTCGCCTCCCACACTCTCCCCTCACCTCCCACACTCTCCCCCTGCCTCCCACACTCTCCCCTCGCCTCCCACACTCTCCCCTCCTCCCACACTCTCCCCTCGCCTCTCACACTCTCCCCTCGCCTCCCACACGCTCCCCTCGCCTCCCACACTCTCCCCTCGCCTCCCACACTCTCCCCTCGCCTCCCACACTCTCCCCTCGCCACCCACACTCTCCCCTCCCCCACACACTCTCACCTCCCCCCACACTCTCCCCCCACACACTCTCCCCTCCCCCCCACACTCTCCCCTCCCCCCACACTCTCCCCTCCCCCCACACTCTCCCCTCCCCCCACACTCTCCCCTCCCCCCCACACTCTCCCATCCCCCACACTCTCCCCTCCCCTCACACTCTCCCCTCCACCCACACTCTCCCCTCGCCTCCGACACTCTCCCCTCCCCACACACTCCCCCCTCCCCCACACTCTCCCCTCCCCCAAACTCTCCCCCCACACTCTCCCCTCCCCAACACTCACCCCCCCCACACTCTCCCCTCCCCCCACACAATCTCCCCTCCACCAAACTCACCCCTCACCTCCCACACTCTCCCCTCGCCTCCCACACTCTCCCCTCGCCTCCCACACTCTCCCCTCGCCTCCCACACCCTCCCCTCCCCCCACCCACTCTCCCCTTGCCTCCCACACTCTCTCCTCGCCTCCCACACTCTCCCCTCCACCCACACTCTCACCCCAACCCTCTCCCATCCCTCACACTCTCCCCCAACACTCTCCCCTCGCCTCCCACACGCTCCCCTCGCCTCCCACACTCTCCCCTCCTCCCACACTCTCCCCTCGCCTCCCACACTCTCCCCTCGCCTCCCACACTCTCCCCTCCTCCCACACTCTCCCCTCGCCTCCCACACTCTCCCCTCGCCTCCCACACTCTCCCCTCGCCTCCCACACTCTCCCCTCGCCTCCCACACTCTCCCCTCACCTCCCACACTCTCCCCCTGCCTCCCACACTCTCCCCTCGCCTCCCACACTCTCCCCTCCTCCCACACTCTCCCCTCGCCTCTCACACTCTCCCCTCGCCTCCCACACGCTCCCCTCGCCTCCCACACTCTCCCCTCGCCTCCCACACTCTCCCCTCGCCTCCCACACTCTCCCCTCGCCACCCACACTCTCCCCTCCCCCACACACTCTCACCTCCCCCCACACTCTCCCCCCACACACTCTCCCCTCCCCCCCACACTCTCCCCTCCCCCCACACTCTCCCCTCCCCCCACACTCTCCCCTCCCCCCACACTCTCCCCTCCCCCCCACACTCTCCCATCCCCCACACTCTCCCCTCCCCTCACACTCTCCCCTCCACCCACACTCTCCCCTCGCCTCCGACACTCTCCCCTCCCCACACACTCCCCCCTCCCCCACACTCTCCCCTCCCCCAAACTCTCCCCCCACACTCTCCCCTCCGCAACACTCTCCCCCCCCACACTCTCCCCTCCCCCCACACAATCTCCCCTCCACCAAACTCACCCCTCACCTCCCACACTCTCCCCTCGCCTCCCACACTCTCCCCTCGCCTCCCACACTCTCCCCTCGCCTCCCACACCCTCCCCTCCCCCCACCCACTCTCCCCTTGCCTCCCACACTCTCTCCTCGCCTCCCACACTCTCCCCTCCACCCACACTCTCACCCCAACCCTCTCCCATCCCTCACACTCTCCCCCAACACCCTCCCCTCGCCTCCCACACGCTCCCCTCGCCTCCCACACTCTCCCCTCCTCCCACACTCTCCCCTCGCCTCCCACACTCTCCCCTCGCCTCCCACACTCTCCCCTCCTCCCACACTCTCCCCTCGCCTCCCACACTCTCCCCTCGCCTCCCACACTCTCCCCTCGCCTCCCACACTCTCCCCTCGCCTCCCACACTCTCCCCTCACCTCCCACACTCTCCCCCTGCCTCCCACACTCTCCCCTCGCCTCCCACACTCTCCCCTCCTCCCACACTCTCCCCTCGCCTCTCACACTCTCCCCTCGCCTCCCACACGCTCCCCTCGCCTCCCACACTCTCCCCTCGCCTCCCACACTCTCCCCTCGCCTCCCACACTCTCCCCTCGCCTCCCACACTCTCCCCTCCCCCACACACTCTCACCTCCCCCCACACTCTCCCCCCCCACACACTCACCCCTCCCCCCCACACACCTCCCCACCCCCCACACTCTCCCCACCCCCCCACACTCTCCCCTCCCCCCCACACCAACCACCCCCCCCCACCCCACACTCTCCCATCACCCACACTCTCCCCTCCCCTCACACTCTCCCCCACCCCCACACACTCTCCCCTCCCCCCACACTCTCCCCCCCCACACTCCCCCCTCCCCCCCACACTCTCCCCTCCCCCCCCACACTCACCCCTCCCCACACACACTCCCCTCCACCCCACACCTCCCCTCCCCCACTCTCCCCCTCCCCACACACACTCTCCCCTACTCCCCACACTCTCCCCCCCACCCACACTCTCCCCCTCCCCCCACACTCTCCCCTCCCCCCCACACTCTGCCCTCCCCCCACTCTCCCCCTCCCCCACACTCCCCCCTCACCTCCCCCACTCTCCCCTCCCCCACACACTCTCCCATCCCCCACACTCTCCCCTCCCCTACTCTCCCCACCCCCACACACTCTCCCCTCCCCCCACACTCTCCCCTACCCCCACACACACCCCCCTCCCCCACTCTCCCCTCCCCCACACACTCTCCCCTCCCCCCACACTCTCCCCTCCCCCACACACTCTCACCTCCCCCCACACTCTCCCCCCCACACACACTCTCCCCTCCCCCCCACACTCTCCCCTCCCCCCACACTCTCCCCTCCCCCCACACTCTCCCCTCCCCCCCACACTCTCCCCCTCCCCCCCACACTCTCCCATCCCCCACACTCTCCCCTCCCCTCACTCTCTCCCCTCCCCCACACACTCTCCCCTCCCCCCACACTCTCCCCCTCCCCCACACTCTCCCCTCCCCCCCACACTCTCCCCCTCCCCCCACACTCTCCCCTCCCCCCCCCACACTCACCCCTCCCCTCACACTCTCCCCTCCCCCCACACTCTCCCCTCCCCCCACTCTCCCCTCCCCCACACACTCTCCCCTCCCCCACACTCTCCCCTCCCCCACTCTCCCCTCCCCCACTCTCCCCTCCCCCACACTCTCCCCCTCCCCCCCACACTCTCCTCCCCTCCCCCCCACACTCTCCCCTCCCCCACTCTCCCCTCCCCCACACTCTCCCCCTCCCCTCCCCCACTCTCCCCTCCCCCACACACTCTCCCATCCCCCACACTCTCCCCCCACACACTCTCCCCTCCCCTCACACTCTCCCCTCCCCCCACACTCTCCCCTCCCCCACTCTCCCCCTCCCCCACACTCTCCCCTCCCCCACACTCTCCCCTCCCACACACTCTCCCCTCCCCCCACTCTCCCCCCTCCCCCACCACTCCCTCCCCCCTCCCCCACCCACACTCTCCCCTCCCCACTCCCCCCTCCCTCACACTCTCCCCTCCCCCACTCCCCCCCTCCCCACACTCCCCCCTCCCCCACACTCTCCCCTCCCCCACACTCTCCCCTCCCCCACTCTCCCCCCCTCCCCCACACTCTCCCCCCTCCCCCACACTCTCCCCTCCCCCACACTCTCCCCTCCCCCACTCCCCCCTCCCCCACACTCTCCCCTCCCCCACTCCCACCTCCCCCACACTCTCCCCTCCCCCACACTCTCCCCTCCCCCACTCCCCCCTCCCCCACACTCTCTCTTCCCCCACACTCTCCCCCTCCCCCACACTCTCCCCTCCCCCACACTCTCCCCTCCCCCACACTCTCCCCTCCCCCCAACTCTCCCCTCCCCCACCCTCTCCCCTCCCCCAAACTCTCCCCTCCCCCACACTCTCCCCTCCCCCACATGCTCCCCCCACACTCTCCCCCTCCCCCCACACTCTCCCCTCGCCCACACTCTCCCCTACCCCACACACTCTCCCCCCACATTCTCCCCTCCCCCCAACTCTCCCCTCCCCCCACACTCTCCCCTCCCCCACACTCTCCACTCCCCCCAACTCTCCCCTCCCCCCACACTCTCCCCTCCCCCACACTCTCCCCTCCCCCAACTCTCCCCTCCCCCCACACTCTCCCCTCCCCCACACTCTCCCCTCCCCCCAACTCTCCCCTCCCCCCACACTCTCCCCTCCCCCCACACTCTCCCCTCCCCCCAACTCTCCCCCTCCCCCCACTCTCTCCCCCTCCCCCACACTCTCCCCTCCCCCACACTCTGCCCTCCCCACACACTCTCCCCTCCCCCACACTCTCCCCTCCCCCCACACTCTGCCCTCCCACACACTCTCCCCTCCCCCAC
>NC_140987.1:9294772-9367021 GCF_052327205.1 Somniosus microcephalus | reverse complement strand
GAGGAGGATAGTGAGGAGAGGGAGAGGATAGTGAGGAGAGGGAGAGGATAGTGAGGAGAGGGAGGGATAGTGAGGAGAGGGAGGGGATAGTGAGGAGAGGGAGGGGATAGTGAGGAGAGGGAGGGGATAGTGAGGAGAGGGAGGAGATAGTGAGGAGAGGAGGAGATAGTGAGGAGAGGGAGAGGATAGTGAGGAGAGGGAGGGGATAGTGAGGAGAGGAGGAGATAGTGAGGAGAGGGAGAGGATAGTGAGGAGAGGGAGGAGACAGTGAGAAGAGGGAGGGATAGTGAGGAGAGGGAGGGGATAGTGAGGAGAGGGGATAGTGAGGAGAGGGAGGGGATAGTGAGGAGAGGGAGGGGTTAGTGAGGAGAGGGAGAGCATAGTGAGGAGAGGGAGGGATAGTGAGGAGAGGGGATAGTGAGGAGAGGGAGGGGGATAGTGAGGAGAGGAGGGGATAGTGAGGAGAGGGAGGAGATAGTGAGGAGAGGGAGGCGATAGTGAGGAGAGGAGGGGATAGTGAGGAGAGGGAGGGGATAGTGAGGAGAGGGGATAGTGAGGAGAGGGAGGGATAGTGAGGAGAGGGGATAGTGAGGTGAGGGAGGGGATAGTGAGGAGAGGGAGGGGATAGTGAGGAGAGGGAGGAGATAGTGAGGAGAGGGAGGGGATAGTGAGGAGAGGGAGGAGATAGTGAGGAGAGGGAGGGGATGGTGAGGAGAGGGAGGGGATAGTGAGGAGAGGGAGGAGATAGTGAGGAGAGGGAGGGGATAGTGAGGAGAGGGAGGGGATAGTGAGGAGAGGGAGGGGATAGTGAGGAGAGGGAGGGGATAGTGAGGAGAGGGAGGGGATAGTGAGGAGAGGGAGGGGATAGTGAGGAGAGGGAGGGGATAGTGAGGAGAGGGAGGAGATAGTGAGGAGAGGGAGGGGATAGTGAGGAGAGGGAGGGGATAGTGAGGAGAGGGAGGAGATAGTGAGGAGAGGGAGGCGATAGTGAGGAGAGGGAGGGGATAGTGAGGAGAGGGAGGGGATAGTGAGGAGAGGGAGGGGATAGTGAGGAGAGGGAGGGGATAGTGAGAGGGAGGGGATAGTGAGGAGAGGGGATAGTGAGGAGAGGGAGAGGATAGTGAGGAGAGGGAGAGGATAGTGAGGAGAGGGAGGGGATAGTGAGGAGAGGGAGGGGATAGTGAGGAGAGGGAGGGGATAGTGAGGAGAGGGAGGATACTGAGGAGAGGGAGGGGATAGTGAGGAGAGGGAGGAGATAGTGAGGAGAGGGAGGAGATAGTGAGGAGAGGGAGAGGATAGTGAGGAGAGGGAGGGGATAGTGAGGAGAGGAGGAGATAGTGAGGAGAGGGAGAGGATAGTGAGAGGAGGGAGGAGACAGTGAGAAGAGGGAGGGATAGTGAGGAGAGGGAGGGGATAGTGAGGAGAGGGAGGATAGTGAGGAGAGGGAGGGGATAGTGAGGAGAGGGATAGTGAGGAGAGGGAGGGGATAGTGAGGAGAGGGAGGGGTTAGTGAGGAGAGGGAGGGCATAGTGAGGAGAGGGAGGGGATAGTGAGGAGAGGGATAGTGAGGAGAGGGAGGGATAGTGAGGAGAGGGAGGGGATAGTGAGGAGAGGAGGAGATAGTGAGGAGAGGGGAACAGAAAGGCGATAGTGAGGAGAGGGAGGGGATAGTGAGGAGAGGGAGGGGATAATGAGGAGAGGGGATAGTGAGGAGAGGGAGGGATAGTGAGGAGAGGGGATAGTGAGGAGAGGGAGGGGATAGTGAGGAGAGGGAGGGGATAGTGAGGAGAGGGAGGAGATAGTGAGGAGAGGGAGGGGATAGTGAGGAGAGGGAGGAGATAGTGAGGAGAGGGAGGGGATGGTGAGGAGAGGGAGGGATAGTGAGGAGAGGAGGGGATAGTGAGGAGAGGAGGGGATAGTGAGGAGAGGGAGGGATAGTGAGGAGAGGGAGGAGATAGTGAGGAGAGGGAGGGGATAGTGAGGAGAGGGAGGAGATAGTGAGGAGAGGGAGGCGATAGTGAGGAGAGGGAGGGGATAGTGAGAGAGGGAGGGGATAGTGAGGAGAGGGAGGGGATAGTGAGGAGAGGGAGGAGATAGTGAGGAGAGGGAGGATAGTGAGGAGAGGGAGGGGATAGTGAGGAGAGGGAGGGGATAGTGAGGAGAGGGAGGGGATAGTGAGGAGAGGGAGGGATAGTGAGGAGAGGAGAGGATAGTGAGGAGAGGGAGGAGATAGTGAGGAGAGGAGGCGATAGTAAGGAGAGGGAGGGGATAGTGAGGAGAGGGAGGGGATAGTGAGGAGAGGGAGGGATATTGAGGAGAGGGGATAGTGAGGAGAGGGGATAGTGAGGAGAGGGAGGGGATAGTGAGGAGAGGGGATAGTGAGGAGAGGGAGGGGATAGTGAGGAGAGGAGGGATAGTGAGGGAGGGATAGTGTGGAGAGGGAGGGGATAAGTGAGGAGAGGGGATAGTGAGGAGAGGGAGGGATAGTGAGGAGAGGGAGGAAACATAGAAACATAGAAGATAGGAGCAGGAGTAGGCCATTCGGCCCCTTGAGCCTGCTCCGCCATTCAATGAGATCATGGCTGATCATCCAAACTCAGTACCCGGTCCCTGCCTTCTCCCCATATCCCTTGATCCTTTTAGCCTTAAGAAATATATCCAACTCCTTCTTGAATATCATTTAATGAATTGACCTCTACTGCCTTCTGTGGTAGAGAATTCCGCAGGTTCACCACTCTCTGGGTGAAGAAATTCCACCTCATCTCTGTCCTAAATGGCTTACCCCTTATCCTTAGACTGGGACCCCTGGTTCTGGACTCCCCGACCATCGGGAACATCTAGTCTGTCTAGTCCTGTTAGAATTTTATAAGTTTCAATGAGATCCCCTCTCATTCTTCGAAACTCCAGCGAGTATAAGCCCAATCGACCCAATCTCTCCTCACACGTCATTCCTGCCATCCCAGGTATCAGCCTGGTGAATCTTCGCTGCACTCCCTCAGATAAGGCGACCAAAACTGCACACAATTCTCAAGATGTGGTCTCACCAAGGCCCTGTACAACTGCAGCAAGACATCCTTGTTCCTGTACACAAACCCTCTCGCTACGAAGGCCAACATACCATTTGCCTTCTTAACCGCCTGCGGCACCTGCATGCTTACCTTCAGCGACTGGTGCACAAGGACACCCAGGTCTCGTTGCACTTCCCCTTCTCCCAATCTATTCTCTTATGCAGTCCCTCGGAACCGAGGATGACTTGCTTCCACATAAAAAATGAGTTCGCAGGTGACTGATGAGTCCAATGTGGGACCTACAGTCTCTGTCACAGGTGGGGCAGACGGTGGTTGAAGGGGCAGGTGGGTGAGGTGCTTGGGTTGACGTGCGATCCTTGCACTGCCTGTGCTTGGCTTCCGCTTGCTCCCGGCGAAGAGACTTGAGGTGCTCGGCGCCTTCCCGGATGCTTCTCCTCCACTTTGTGCGGTCTTGGGCCAGGGATTCCCAGGTGTCGGTGGGGACGTTACACTTTTCAAGGAGGCTTTGAGGGTGTCCTAGAAGCGTTTCCTCTGCCCACCTGGGGCTCTCTTGCCGTGCCGGAGCTCCGAATAGAGCGCTTGTTTTGGGAGTCTCGTATCGGGCATGCGGAAAATGTGACCCGTCCATCGGAGCTGATTGAGCGTGGTCAAAGCTTCAATGCTGGGGATGTTGGCCTGAGCGAGAACACTGACGTTGGTGCGCCTATCCTGCCAATGGATTTGCAGGATCTTGCGGAGGCAGCGTTGGTGGTACCTCTCCAGTGCTTTGAGGTGCCTGCTGTACATGGTCCAGGTCTCTGAGGCATACAGCAGGGCGGGTATCACTGCTGCCCTGTAGACCATGAGCTTAGTGCCAGGTTTGAGGTCCTGGTCTTCAAACACTCTCTTCCTCAGGCGACCGAAGGCTGCACTGGCACACTGAAGGCAGTGTTGGACTTCGTCGTCGACGTCTGCCCTTGTTGACAGTAGGCTCCCGAGGTATGGAAAGTGGTCCACATTGTCCAAGGCCTTGTCGTGGATTTTGATAATCGGGGGGCAGCACTGTGTGGCGGGGGCAGGTTGGTAGAGGACCTTTGTCTTACGGATGTTTAGTGTAAGGCCCATGCTCTCGTATGCTTTGGTGAAGGTGTTTACGATGGTTTGGAGTTCGACCTCCGAGTCAGCGCAGACGCAAGCATCGTCTGCATACTGTAATTCGATGACAGAGGATGGGACGACCTTGGATCTGGACTGGAGGCGACGGAGGTTGAACAGTTTCCCATTTGTTCTGTAAATTAGCTCCACTCCAGTGGGGAGCTTACTAAGGGTGAGATGGAGCATTGCAGCAAGGAAGATTGAGAAGAGCGTTGGTGCGATGACACAGCCTTGCTTGACCCCGGTTCGTACGTGAATTGGGTCTGTGGTGGAACCGTTGGTCAGGATCACAGCTTGCATGTTGTCGTGAAGCAGGCGGAGGATAGTGACAAACTTTTGAGATTCAGATAATAATCTGCCTTCCTGTTTTTGACATGAAAGTGGATAACCTCGCATTTATCCACGTTATATTGCATCTGCCATGCTTCTGCCCAATCACCCAACCTGTCCAAATCATACTGGAGTTTCTCTGCACCCTCCTCACAGCACACACGCCCACCCAGCTTTGTGTTGTCTGCAAACTTGGAGATATTACATCTAGTTCCCTCGTCTAGATCATTAATATATATTGTGAATAGCTGGGGTCCTAGGACCGATCCCTGCGGAACCCCACTCGTCACTACCTGCCACTCAGAAAAAGACCCGTTTATTCCAACTCTTTGCTTTCTGTCTGCCAACCAGTTCTCTATCCAAGTCAATACTTTGCCCCCAATCCCATGTGCTTAACTTTAAACGCTACTCTCTAATGCGGGACTTTATCGAAAGCCTTTTGAAAGTCCAAATACACCACATACACTGGTTCTCACTTATCTATTTTACCAGTTACATCCTCAAAAAATTCCAGTAGATTAGTTAAGCATGATTTACCTTTTGTAAATCCATGTTGACTTTGTCCGATCCTGTCACTGTTTTCCAAGTGCTCTGCTATTACATTTTTTATAATGGACTCTAGCATTTTCCCAACTACCGATGTCAGGCTTACCGGTCTGTAATTCCCCATTTTCTCTCTACCACCTTTTTTGAATAGTGGGGTAACATTAGCTACCCTCCTATCCATGGGAACTGTTCCAGAGTCTATCGAATTTTGGAAGATGACCAGCAATGCATCTACTATTTCTAGGGCCACTTCCTTATGTACCCTAGGATGTAGATTATCAGGCCCTGGGGATTTATCGGATTTCAAACCCGTCAATTTCCCTAACACCATTTCCCTACAAATACTGATTTCTTTCAGTTCCTCCCTTTCATCAGACCCTATGTTCCCCAGCATCTCTGGGAGGTTATTTGTGTCCTCCTTTGTGAAGACAGAACCAAAATATGTATTTAATTGGTCTGCCATTTCTTTGTTTCCCATTATAAATTCCCCTGATTCTGACTGCAAGGGACCTACGCTTGACTTCACCAATTTTTCTCTCTTCACATATCTATAAAAGCTTTTACAGTCAGTTTTTATGTTCCCTGCAAGCTTACTCTCATACACTATTTCCCCCTCTTAATTAATCCCTTTGTCCTCCTTTGCTGAATCCTAAACTGCTCCCAATCCTCAGGTTTACTGCTTTTTCCGGCCAATTTATATGTCCTCTCCTTGGATCTTATGCTATCCCTAATTTCCCTTGTTAGCCACGGTTGAGTCACCTGTTTTGTTTTATTTTTATGCCAAACTGGGATGAACAAATTCTGTAGTTCATCCATGCGATCTTTGAATGTTTGCCATTGCCTATCCACCATCAACCCTTTGAGTGACATTCCCCAATCAATCCTACCCAAATCGCGCCTCATACCATCGTAGTTTCCTTTATTTAAATTCAGAACCCTTGTCTCTGAGTCAACTACTTCACTCTCCATCTTAATGAAGAATTCGATCATATTATGATCGCTTCGACCCAAGTTGCCTCGTACAACAAGATTGCTAATTAATCCTTTTTCATTACATAATACCCAGTCTAAGATGACCTGATCTCTAGTTGGTTCCTCGACATATTGGTCCAGGAAACCATCCCATATACACTCCAGGAATTCCTTCTCCACAGTATTGTTACTAATTTGGTTAGCCCAATCTACATGTAGATTAAAGTCACCCATGATAACTGCTGCGCCCTTATTGCACGCTTCTCTAATTTCCCTTTTAATGCCATCCCCAACCTTCGCATTACTGTTTGGAGGTCTATATACCACTCCCACTAACGTTTTCTGTCCCTTGGTATTTCTCAGTTCTACCCATACAGATTCCACATCATCAGAGCTAATATCCTTCCTTACAATTGTGTTAATCCCCTCTTTAAACAGCAATGCTACCCCACCTCCCTTTCCTTTTTGCCTATCTTTCCTGAATATTGAATACCCCTGGATGTTGAGTTCCCAGCCTTGGCCACCCTGGAGCCATGTTTCCGTAATCCCAATCAAATCATATTTGTTTACCTCTATTTGTGCAGCTAATTCATCCACCTTATTACGAATGCTCCTCGCATTAATACACAAAGCCTTCAGGCATGTTTTTTTAATGCTCTTAGACCTTTTAGAATTATTATTTACTGTGGGCATGTTTGATTTAAACCCTTGATTTCTCTGACTGCCACTTTTGTTTTTCTCCTTCTTGTCTTTTGCTTTTATCCTTGTTTCCCTTTCCTCTGTCCCCCTGCTCAGGTTCCCAACCCCCTGCCATCTTAGTTTAAACCCTCCCCCAGAGTACTAGCAAACAGGAGATAGTGAGGAGAGGGAGGGGATAGTGAGGAGATGGAGAGGATAGTGAGGGGATAGTTGAAGGGGATTCTGCCCTTCCTGTACACACTCCTCATGCTGTAGAATGGTGGGATTTCTCTCCCCGCCTTCATCTCCCTCAGTTGCTGAAGCCAGAAAGCCCCTCCTGATTGCGATATTCCACAGTACGCAGCAAGATTCAGTGATAATGGCCAGCACATTAATCATTGCCCCTGAAATGAGACTAGAGCTTGCCTGGCATCTGCTCTACGACACTTCCTGGCGTGTCATTGGCCTCCTTCTAGCCATTGTTTTTCTCTGACTGTGGTCATTGGCCACTCAATCCACTGGAAACATGGCTCCAACTCGGGAAGGCTGTTATGGTAGATTGCCGCATGCTGAACATGCCATGGCAGCGTCCTGGGTATCCGGCAGTGATGTGCAGGGTATGGTGATTGGCATCACACACCAGCTGCATGTAATGGAATGAAAACCTTTCCTGGTTATAATATTGTGCTGGTTATAATATGGAGTGTTGAGTGCCACATGTCGTCCATCAGTTGTGGGAGGAGCTTCCAGTCTATAGAATTGGACAGCTCGCTCTGGCTTTGCCTCTATGGGTCAACTGGGAAGGTATTGATTTATGCTGCCCTCTAGATATTGGATAAGTGACCTTCTTGGTGCAGCAGTGAGCATCTGCCTGACCAACATGGTCACCAGATGCTGCCTGGAAGGATCCAGTTGCAAAGAAATTCAAGTCAGACCGTGTAGTTCTGTAAAGCATTGTGAGTGGGTATGAGTGGCTAATGCTGCTTCAATCTGAACCTCCAATCTAGTCTCTTCCACCTCCTCATCCTTTTGTTATTTTATTCATTCTTGGCATATGAGCATCGCCGGCATTTATTGGCCATCCCTAATTTCCATAACTGAGTGTCTTGCTGGGCCATTTCAGAGGCTGGTTGAGATTCAACCACGTTGGTGTGGGGACTGGAGTTACACAGAGGCCCAGACCAGGTAAGGACAGCAGGCTTCCTTCCCTAAAGGACATTAGTGAACCAGTTTGGATTTTTACAACAACCTGACAGCTTCATGGTTACTGATGCTGGTTTTTCATTTTAATTTACAGATGGTCTTGTTAAACTGAATTAACATTTTTTAAATGGCCACGGTAAGACTTGAACTCACGTTCATAACGCTTTAGGATTCTTAGCCCGGTAACGTAACCACTACACTACCGCACCCCTTACTGAAAGAGAGAGATTCCCATTGGTAAATCCATGTCCCCAAAGCAAGACTGAGCAGAGCAGAGTGAAACTAGGAGAAATCCTGACTCAACCTTCGAAGTGCAAGAGATGCGATGCGGGCAAAGTAAGACCAACCGTCAGTAGACAAAATGTCCCCCTTAAAGTGGTCTCGCCTCAGGGACACCATCCGCCATCCGCCATCTCCTGCTGCCACTGATATACAGGAAACTCTCGTTTAAACGGCACCTAAATATCCGGAATTCTCTATTAACCGGCAAAATTCTCACTCCGAAAACAACACCTCAATAACCGGCAATGTTGCCGAGTCCGAGTCCGAGCCTCCCGCAGTGGCTGAGTTAGTCAGTGGGGGCAGTTCTCCAAACTGCCACTACTCGGCTTCTTGGCGCTGTCAGAAGTCCGAACACCTCAATAACGGGAGTCTGACTCTCCCGCGCTGTATACAGTCGTTTACTATATAAATTTTGTTTTACTGTTAAGTAATTAAAGAGTTATGGATTACCTTCAACTGGCAGTACTGTACTTAATCAAGCATCTTCCACCATCCATTTAACACAACAATGGCCCAGTAATTCCGGGCACAACGCATGAGTACGGACGGGGCACTCACACGTGTGCCCGGAGGAATTGCCGGTTTTCAGCATGCACAGCGCATACGCTGAAAACCGGCATTTCCTGTCCTCTGACCCAAGGGGTTAAGAGGCTGAACGCGTGCGCGGTATCGGGCAGCGCGTGCGACTTGCATTTCCTCTATTTTTAGAGAGTTGCGCGTGTGTAAAGGCCTCCGGTATTTACGCATTGAAAAACCACACGTTAGTACTTAGTTTTACAGGTAAGTGGTCTATTATACAATTGAGAATTTTTTTTTCCACAGGTTTGTTATTTTTAAAGAATTTACAGTAAGGTAAGTTTAGTTTTAGCCCCGATTTTTTATAAAAATTTTTTTTTCAAATTTTAAAATGATTGTTTAAAATAGTTTTTCAGAGTTCTTTATGGTTCATTTAAGTAGTGCAATGTTTTTTTAAATTTTCTTTCAGGTTTAAGTAGTGTTTTGGGGCCAGGAGTTTTCATGAGTTTGACAGCTCTCACTGTCAAACTCATGAATGAACTTTTGCAACCTCCCATTGGTTGCCCTGTGCTCACGTGACCCCAGCCGGCTCATCGCACTAAGTACGCCGCTGGGTCACGCACGCACAGCGCGGCAGGACCTCAAGCGGACCAGTGAGAGGAAATGCAATGCGGGCCAGAATTAAAATGTCAGCGCGCCGGGTAAGTGAACATTGGGGGCTTGCACGCGCGGCAAGCTCCCGATCCTAATTTCAGGGCCATTCTGTAGGCGAATACCCAATTACTGTACACTGCACATTTCTTGATTTTTAAAATTTTTGTTTGTTAAAAATAGCCTCGGTAGATAACCCCCTCCGTCATCCGGAATTTTTAATCAACCGGCAACATCCCGGTCCCGTCGGTGCCGGATACCCAAGAGTTTCGTGTAGTGAGGTCGTTATATGGGGCAGAGGTTGGGGGAAATTGGTCAGGGGGGTTATCCAGACCTGGTTGACCTTGTCTCCCTGGGGTGGGTCAGGCTCGTGGACAGCTTTAAAGGCATCTGGTGCTTTTCCTGGGAGCTTAGTTCAGGTGCTCCCAGAACCCATCCCCTGCCCCAAACAGGGTGGTAACTTGAAGGGAAAATCAGGCCTCGCTGTCCAGGCTTGCACCAGGAGGAACTGGCCCACCGCCAGATGCAATGTCTTCAGGAAGGAAGGGGAGAGAATGGGGACCCTAGTTATCTGCCGGTGACGCCCCACGTGTGGCTGTGTTAGACAGGAAATGGGGCGGAGCTCCGTCACGTCACATGACACACATTTCCTGGGGGCGGGGCAGGGTTGGCAGCCTCCATGGGGAGGAAGTGATGTTACAGCGCCGCGAATGCCATTTCCCATGGGCGCCAGCCCGATGGAAGTGCGATCCTGGGAGTTACTGGGCTCGCCCTACAGGATCTACCAAGGGGCAGCTCGCATCCTGACCTCATTTACAGCCTTGCCGACAGTGGGAACCCTGTGGCTGTGATATATTTAGGTCTGGGAAAGGCCTTTGATACTGTGTCACACCAGCAGTTAGGCCCCAAGGGCGCTGGGTCACGGTGACGGAGGGGCCCTCGTGAGGGGTCAGGGGTCACAGAGGTCACCATGTCTGGGGTCACGGCCGGCCACACTTTGGATAGGTTTGGCTGTCGGGCTGATGAGGGCAATGAACAACAAATGCGAGTTAACAAAGGTAACGGGACTCGGGAAGGAAATATAAACAAGATTTCTCCAGAGTACAGGACGAAACAAAGAGAGGAATCGGGGGCATTGGTGGAGATCTCGTTGAAAGCAAACCAGAGGATGGAGCACAGATCCCAGGAGATGATCAATGCATGTGTACAAGGTACGGGTGTGCTGTCTACAGTCCTGGGCACATTATAATATTTTTTTATTCATTCCCGGGATGTGGGCGTCGCTGGCAAGGCCGGCATTTATTGCCCATCCCTAGTTGCCCTTGAGAAGGTGGTGGTGAGCCGCCTTCTTGAACCGCTGCAGTCCGTGTGGTGAAGGTGCTCCCACAGTGCTGTTAGGGAGGGAGTTCCAGGATTTTGACCCAGCGACGATGAAGGATCGGCCGATATATTTCCAAGTCAGGATGGTGTGTGACTTGGAGGGGAGCTTGGAGGTGGTGGTGTTCCCATGCGCCTGCTGCCCTTGTCCTTCTAGGTGGAAGAGGTCGCGGGTTTGGGAGGTGCTGCCGAAGAATTTTAATACAACAATATAATCCAGCCATTTAATGAACTGATACCAGTTTCAACGATCTGAGCCCGGAGGAGCGGTCGAGGGGCGTGGGATAGTTTACGCAGCAGCAGAGAAGGCTCAGGTTTTAAGAGAATAAATTGAACCCTGATTTTCTGTCTGCGATCGGCACACACTCTGGAACCAGTTAAGATTTCTTACTTTACACAGAGGGAGGTGAATTATTTCCAGGTGAATCTGGAACCAGGCAGATGGACTGTGGGGTGTGACATAAGAAAACTACTAGGCACTTGGTCTAAGCGTTAAACAAAGCTTTAATCAACTGTTTTACAACATGCAGGTCTAGTTGTGTCCTTCACTAGTTCCTGTTAAGAATGTCCTGCGCAAGCTGGGCCCGTGCCCGAGTATTTATACTCTCCCTGGACAGCGCCACCCGTAGGCCGCTCAGTA
This sequence comes from Somniosus microcephalus, assembly GCF_052327205.1. Lineage (NCBI taxonomy): Eukaryota > Metazoa > Chordata > Chondrichthyes > Squaliformes > Somniosidae > Somniosus > Somniosus microcephalus. The sequence goes on along the minus strand of NC_140987.1, from coordinate 9,355,663 downwards.
TTATTTCATAAGTCTTTCTTTCATGAATGACTGATTCATGTCAGGGTGTTTTGCGACGGTGAAGCTTCCTCAGTTGCTATTGGCGATTACAAGCTAACGTTACATATCCAGACCGATCCTGAGGCGATGCCCCTCCTGGCCACAACAAATAGCTCAGTAACCATCGTGTTGCTTTCGAATCTTAGCCTATATTTAGTTTTAAAGTAAAAATTGTACTTTACACAGACATTAAAGAGCTGAGTACAAATATGCAATACCATAAAGATGTGAAGAAGACATATTTTGTTATAACTTTGCAGTGTCTCGCGTTCTGAGACGTGGCTGACACACAGCTGAATTCCTCAATATGGCCACAGAGGGGTCTAAGGAGTTGCCTGAGGTTCCGCACACATCTGAAAATTAATCTTTCTGCATTTCATCGCTCCCAGCTGGCAAAGGCTGACATTCCTCTCCCTGGAGCCCAGCACGATGCAATAATCCTCAGCATCGCCCCGGGGGCATTGGTTGGGCAGCAAGCAAATGCACTTTGACCCTGGGAGAAAGAGAGAGAGGAGGCAAAGAAGAATGGACGGTCAGTGTTATAAAGAGACGGGAGGCAGAGCTGCAAAGAATCATCGAATGGTTACAGCACAGAAGGAGGCCATTCGGCCCGTCGAGCCCGTGCCGGCTCTCTGTGAGAGCACTTCAGCTGGTCCCACTCCACATCTCACTATAGCTGATATCGAAGGGTCAAAGGGGCAGCAGCACGCACACTGTCCTCAGGATTGAGCTGTCGGCCATGGCTCGGTCACTCTTGCCCCTGAGTCAGAAGGTCGAGGGTTCAAGTCCAACTCCAGAGACTTGAGCACAAAATCGAGGCTGACACGCCCAGTGCGGTACTGAGGGAGCACCGCACTGTCGGAGGGGCAGTACTGAGGGAGCGCCGCACTGTAGGAGGGGCAGTACTGAGGGAGTGCTGCACTGTCAGAGGGGCAGTACTGAGGGTGCGCTGCACTGTCGGAGGGGCAGTACTGAGGGAGCGCTGCACTGTCGGAGGGTCAGTACTGAGGGAGCGCTGCACTGTCGGAGGGGCAGTACTGAGGGAGCGCCGCACTGTCGGAGGGGCAGTACTGAGGGAGCCCCGTACTGTCAGAGGGGCAGTACTGAGGGAGTGCTGCACTGTCAGAGGGGCAGTACTGAGGGAGCGCCGCACTGTCGGAGGGGCAGTACTGAGGGAGCCCCGCACTGTAGGAGCGGCAGTACTGAGGGAGCGCCGCACTGTAGGAGGGGCAGTACTGAGGGAGCCCCGCACTGTCGGAGGGGCAGTACTGAGGGAGCCCCGCACTGTCGGAGGGGCAGTACTGAGGGAGAGCTGCACTGTCGGAGGGGCAGTACTGAGGGAGCGCCGCACTGTCGGAGGGGCAGCACTGAGGAAGAGCTGCACTGTCAGAGGGGCAGTACTGAGGGAGCGCCGCACTGTCGGAGGGGCAGTACTGAGGGAGCCCCGCACTGTAGGAGGGGCAGTACTGAGGGAGCGCCGCACTGTAGGAGGGGCAGTACTGAGGGAGCGCTGCACTGTCAGAGAGGCAGTACTGAGGGAGTGCTGCACTGTCAGAGGGGCAGTACTGAGGGAGTGCTGCACTGTCAGAGGGGCAGTACTGAGGGAGCGCCGCACTGTCGGAGGGGCAGTACTGAGGGAGCGCTGCACTGTCGGAGGGGCAGTACTGAGGGAGCGCAGCACTGTCGCATTACTGAGGGAGCGCTGCATTGTCGGAAGGGCAGTACTGAGGGAACGCTGCTCTGTCGGAGGGACAGTACTGAGGGAGCGCCGCACTGTCGGAGGGGCAGTAATGAGGGAGCGCTGCACTGTCGGAGGGGCAGTACTGAGGGAGCGCTGCACTGTCGGAGGGGCAGTACTGAGGGAGCGCTGCACTGTCGGAGGGGCAGTACTGAGGGAGCGCTGCACTGTCGGAGGGGCAGTACTGAGGGAGCGCTGCACTGTCGGAGGGGCAGTACTGAGGGAGCGCCGCACTGTCGGAGGGGCAGTACTGACGGAGAGCTGCACTGTCGGAGGGGCAGTACTGAAGGAGCGCTGCACTGTCGGAGGGGAGGTACTGAGGGAGTGCCGCACTATCGGAGGGGCAATACTGAAGGAGTGCCGCACTGTCAGAGGGGCAGTACTGAGGGAGCGCCGCACTATCGGAGGGGCAATACTGAGGGAGCACTGCACGGTCGGAGGGGCAATACTGAGGGAGTGCCGCATTGTCGGCTGTGTAGTACTGAGGGAGCACTGCACTGTCGGAGGGACAGTATGGAGAGAGTGCTGCATTGTCAGAGGGGCAGTTCTGAGGGAGCGCTGCACTGTTGGAGGGGCAGTACTGAGGTAGTGCTACACTGTCAGAGGGGCATTACTGAGGGAGCGCCGCACTGTCGGAGGGGCAGTACTGAGGGAGTGCTGCACTGTCAGAGGGGCAGTACTGAGGGAGCGCCGCACTGTCGGAGGGGCAGTACTGAGGGAGAGCTGCACTGTCGGAGGGGCAGTACTGAGGGAGCGCTGCACTGTCGGAGGGGAGGTACTGATGGAGTGCCGCACTATCGGAGGGGCAATACTGAAGGAGTGCCGCACTGTCAGAGGGGCAGTACTGAGGGAGCGCCGCACTATCGGAGGGGCAATACAGAGGGGGCACTGCACTGTCGGAGGGGCAATACTGAGGGAGTGCCGCATTGTCGGCTGTGTAGTACTGAGGGAGCACTGCACTGTCGGAGGGACAGTATGGAGAGAGTGCTGCATTGTCAGAGGGGCAGTTCTGAGGGAGCGCTGCACTGTTGGAGGGGCAGTACTGAGGGAGCGCTGCACTGTTGGAGGGGCAGTACTGAAGGAGCGCTGCACTGTCGGAGGGGCAGTACTGAGGGAGCGCTGCACTGTCGGAGGGGCAGTACTGAGGGAGTGCTGCACTGTCGGAGGGGCAGTACTGAGGGAGCGCCGCACTGTCGGAGGGGCAGTACTGAGGGAGTGCTGCACTGTTGGAGGGGCAGTACTGAGGGAGTGCTGCACTGTCAGAGGGGCAGTACTGAGGGAGCGCCGCACTGTCGGAGGGGCAGTACTGAGGGAGAGCTGCACTGTCGGAGGGGCAGTATTGAAGGAGCGCTGCACTGTCGGAGGGGAGGTACTGAGGGAGTGCCGCATTGTCGGCTGTGTAGTACTGAGGGAGCACTGCACTGTCGGAGGGAAAGTATGGAGAGTGTGCTGCATTGTCAGAGGGGCAGTTCTGAGGGAGCGCTGCACTGTCGGAGGGGAGGTACTGAGGGAGTGCCGCACTATCGGAGGGGCAATACTGAAGGAGTGCCGCACTGTCAGAGGGGCAGTGCTGAGGGAGCGCCGCACTATCGGAGCGGCAATACTGAGGGGGCACTGCACTGTCGGAGGGGCAATACTGAGGGAGTGCCGCATTGTCGGCTGTGTAGTACTGAGGGAGCACTGCACTGTCGGAGGGACAGTATGGAGAGAGTGCTGCATTGTCAGAGGGGCAGTTCTGAGAGAGCGCTGCACTGTTGGAGGGGCAGTACTGAGGGAGCGCTGCACTGTTGGAGGGGCAGTACTGAGGGAGTGCTGCAGTGTCGGAGGGGCAGTACTGAGGGAGCGCTGCACTGTCGGAGGGGCAGTACTGAGGGAGTGCTGCAGTGTCGGAGGGGCAGTACTGAGGGAGCGCCGCACTGTCGGAGGGGCAGTACTGAGGGAGTGCTGCACTGTTGGAGGGGCAGTACTGAGGGAGTGCTGCACTGTCAGAGGGGCAGTACTGAGGGAGCGCAGCACTGTCGGAGGGGCAGTACTGAGGGAGAGCTGCACTGTCGGAGGGGCAGTATTGAAGGAGCGCTGCACTGTCGGAGGGGAGGTACTGAGGGAGTGCCGCATTGTCGGCTGTGTAGTACTGAGGGAGCACTGCACATGTCGGAGGGACAGTATGGAGAGTGTGCTGCATTGTCAGAGGGGCAGTTCTGAGGGAGCGCTGCACTGTCGGAGGGGCAGTACTGAGGGAGTGCTACACTGTCAGAGGGGCATTACTGAGGGAGTGCCGCACTGTCGGAGGGGCAGTACTGAGGGAGTGCTGCACTGTCAGAGGGGCAGTACTGAGGGAGCGCCGCACTGTCGGAGGGGCAGTACTGAGGGAGAGCTGCACTGTCGGAGGGGCAGCACTGAGGGAGCGCTGCACTGTCGGAGGGGAGGTACTGAGGGAGTGCCGCACTATCGGAGGGGCAATACTGAAGGAGTGCCGCACTGTCAGAGGGGCAGTACTGAGGGAGCGCCGCACTATCGGAGGGGCAATACTGAGGGAGCACTGCACTGTCGGAGGGGCAATACTGATGGAGTGCCGCATTGTCGGCTGTGTAGTACTGAGGGAGCACTGCACTGTTGGAGGGACAGTATGGAGAGAGTGCTGCAATGTCAGAGGGGCAGTTCTGAGGGAGCGCTGCACTGTCGGAGGGGCAGTACTGAGGGAATGCTACACTGTCAGAGGGGCATTACTGAGGGAGCGCTGCACTGTCGGTGGGGGCAGTACTGAGGGAGCGCCACACTGTCGGAGGGGCTGTACTGAGGGAGCGCTGCACTGTAGGAGGGGCAGTACTGAGGGAGAGCTGCACTGTCAGACGGGCAGTACTGAGGGAGCGCTGCACTGTCGGAGGGGCAGTACTGAGGGAGTGCGCACTGTCGGAGGGACAGTACTGAGGGAGTGCTGCACTGTCGGAGGGGCAGTACTGAGGGAGCGCCGCACTGTCGGAGGGGCAGTACTGAGGGAGCGCCGCACTGTCGGAGGGAAAGTACTGAGGGAGCGCTGCACTGTCGGAGGGGCAGTACTGAGGGAGCGCAGCACTGTCGCATTACTGAGGGAGCGCTGCATTGTTGGAAGGGCAGTACTGAGGGAACGCTGCTCTGTCGGAGGGACAGTACTAAGGGAGCACTGCACTGTCGGAGGGGTAGTACTGAGGGAACGCTGCACTGTCACAGGGGCAGTACTGAGGGGGTGCCGCACTGTTGGATGAGACATTGGCCCAGAAATTCGGATCTCCACGGGTTAGTACGCACGGGGTACTCACCCGTAGGCCCAATGCAAATGCTGGTTTCCTGCATGCACTGCGCATGCGCGGGAAACCGGAACTTCCGTTCCTCTGAACGAAGAGGTTCAGAGGTCGAACGCGTGCGCAGGAGGAGCAGCACGTGCGCATCGAACTTCGGCCTTTTTTACAGGTTTTCCCGGGAACGTAAGCCTGCAGAATTTAGAAATTAAAAAGCAGGCGTAAGGCCTGCTTTTTTCAAGGTAAGTGGTGAATTAATTAAAATTTAAACATTTTTTCAACAGGTTTATTATTTTTAAATACTTTAAAGCAAGGTAAGTTTATTTTTAGCCCCGTTAGAAAATAAAATTATTTTTTTCAAAAATTTAAATTATTGTTTAAAATAGTTATTTCATGTAATTTATAGTTTATTTTAAAAATGTGATTCCACGTGATCCCAGGGGCCGCATCGAACTAACTGCGCCCCTGGGATACGCAAGCACTGCGCGCCGGCAGCTGGAGCAGGCCCAGGATCGGAATCCCGCGTGGGCCCACAGCTCAACGGCCGGCGCGCTAGGTAAGTGCAGGTCGGGGGCTTGCACCCGCGGGAAGCCCCCGACCCGAATTTCTGGGCCATTAAACCGAGGCCCCGTCTGCTCTCTCAGGTAGATGTAAAAGATCCCATGGCACTATTTCGAAGAAGAGCAGGGGAGTTCTCCCCGGTGTCCTGGGCAATATTTATCCCTCAATCACCATCACTAAAACAGATTATCTGGTCATTATCACATTGTTGTGTGTGGGAGCTTGCTGTGCACAAATTGGCTGCTGCGTTTCCCACATTACAACAGTGACTCCACTTCAAAAAGTACTTCATTGGCTGTAAAGCGCTATGGGACGTCCAGTGGTCGTGAAAGGCGCTATAGAAATGCAAGCCTTTCTTTCTTTATTAACGGGTGCCTGTTGGAAGAATGGGAGGGCCGGTCAGCCTCTGGCTGTTCAGACACTGTCACGGGAGGTACAGGATCGACAGGCACCAGTGCCCCACCAGTGAGAGCGGGAAATCTCCCAGCATGTTACAGGCAGTGACCAGGGCCTGCCTAGGTGGGGCTCAGGGGTTCAGGGGCTGTCAAACTGGCAGGTCTCCGAGAGGAGGGAGAGAGATCGCAGTCGGAAGTTGCTCTGGGAGAGACTCCCAGAGACCATCAGCACATTGTAGAGGCACGAGTGCAACTAACCGAGCCAAGCTGACACAAGGCTTACGAGGCATAATTGGGTTGTGGGGGTGGGGTGCAGAATCGATTGATCAAACCCCACATTCCAGAATTCCCACAGAGAGGGAGGGACGAGGGATTGAAAGGTCACCCCCAGGGGGACCACCCCCTGACCTCCAGCCCATCCAGACACAGCAGCAGTACCGCAGCCATCACCATTACCTGTGCACTTCTCCCAGTCATAACACGTGTCGGCAAATGCGCAGGGCTCCTTCCTGGAGCTTGGGATGGACAGGCGGGCTCGCTCTGCTGCCCACTGCAGGTCAGACTCCTCGCATTGCCCTTCCTTCACCAGCCTCAGGTCCTGCCCTTCACACCTGCTGGCTAAATAGGCACAGCTCGAGGTGCTGATCAGGGTCTGCACCGCGACGTCGTAAGCACAGACTTCTGGAGAGCGAGCCACACTACAAACAAAACAGAAGACAGTTAGGGTGTTAGTGAGGACGCACACACACAAATAAACACAGACACATTCACACACACACACACACAAATAAACACAGACACATTCACACACACACACACACAAATAAACACAGACACATTCACACACACACACACACAAATAAACACAGACACATTCACACACACACACACACAAATAAACAGACACATTCACACACACACACACACAAATAAACACAGACACATTCACACACACACACAAATAAACACAGACACATTCACACAGACACACACAGACACACACAGACACACACGTAAACACACAGACACACACATAAACACACACACACAGACACACATGTAAACACACAGACACACACACAGACACACACACTCAGACACACACATAAACACACAGACACACACATAAACACACACACACAGACACACATGTAAACACACAGACACACACACAGACACACACACACACATAAACACACAGACACACACATAAACACACAGACACAAACATAAACACACACACAGACACACACATAAACACACAGACACACACACACACAGACACACACAGACACATACGTAAACACACATAAACACACAGACACACACACAGACAAACACAGACACACACAGACACATACGTAAACACACATAAACACACAGACACACACACAGACACACACAGACACACACGTAAACACACAGACACACACACTCAGACACACACATAAACACACAGACACACACATAAACACACAGACACACACACAGACACACACACTCAGACACACACATAAACACACAGACACACACATAAACACACAGACACAACCATAAACACACTGACACACACACACAGACACACACATAAACACAGACACACACAGACACAAACATAAACACACACAGACACACCCATAAACACACAGACACACACACACAGACACACACATCAACACACAGACACGTAAACACAGACACAAAAACCGACACAGACACACAGGGTTGAATTTTGCCAGCGCTCAGAGGGCGGATTCGGAGGCGGGTCAGCTGTCAAAATGGAAAGGATTGACAGTGGGTAGGGAACCTGCTGTCAACCTGCCTCCACATGAGTCTCCCTGGTGTCCGGTCTGTCGGCGCTGAACTAACCCGACACCAAGCGGCGGGGGAGGCAATCCACATCATTAAATGGGTTAACATCCAATTAACTGTTATTTTAAGCCTACATTTCAATTTTACGTGCACCCCCACGGGTTACCCGCTGCTCGGGGAACACGTCAGCTCAACGTGTCGTGAGTGGATTCAGCATTGAATTATCTCATGACCTGACAGCTGCCAAAGTTGTATAAATGACCCCATGTTACAGCTGTTCAATTTCAAAGCTCAGAAACTGTTGCTTGCTGTATTTGGAAGACATATTGAGCTTTCTGCAGATTGCAAGTGTTTGGAGCAAATTCTCTATCCAGTGCCACCTCATTGGAACAACCTCAGACACCATTGACAGATCGCTTCTGTCATCTCAACCTCGCCTGCCATCTATTACATCAGCATCGGTGCCCTTGAAACGATCTCACCTTGGTCCTCAGAATCCCACCACGATCAGCCCCAACACCAACAGCACCAACAACAACACCAACCTTCTCCGTAATCACCCGATGCTGCACAGGACACAGGGCATCAGCACCCGACCACATTGCTGCCCGGGAGGCCAGGGATGGCCTCACCATGGCCAGATTTACTTCACTTGACGCTGTACACCCTGGCTGCCACATGATGCACCAGGTTGACACCACCCCACACTAACACCATAAAGCATCCCTACAATGCCCAAGCCATTCCTTTCACACTCATCACCATTGCTGGGGATACCGTTATGTCTCACCATTCACTGCAACTCACTAAGCCACTTCCAAAAGTGAGCACAGATCTGTCCAAGAACGCAAAGTGTTGAAAATAAAGGTTGTTAGTTGGTATGATTGGACTAGGATGAGAGTGAGTGTGAGGGGTGGCTGGTGAGATGGGGAAGTGATAATGCAGATAGATAGAGAGGGATGGGTGGAGGTGCAAGATGTTGGTGTGAGTAAGGATGTGCAGGAGTAGGGTAGGGAAGGCAGAGTGATGGGGATGTGATGAGTGACACAGCAGGATGAGGTTGAGTGTGGCTTTGTACTAACGTATCGTGATCTACTGAGATCATTGAAAGGTTTGCACCACTGCAGCCTGGTCCTCCTGACCACACCCCTGCTTGTGTCCTCCTATGCAAAGTGCAACCAGGCTGCGTTGATCTCCTGGGGAGGTCTCTTCTGCCCATGGGAAGGGAAGAGAACCTCCCTGCGCGCTGTGGCTCCCTCATAATCATATGGAGGGAGTCATGGGAGAGCCTGGGTGCAGCCGTGCACCTTTGTGCAGTGCTTGTCAGTGTTTGCAGCACCTCAATGCTGTAGAACACTGACAGCACAAATGTCAAAATAAAATTGTGCATGGTCCCTTTAAGGAAATCGGCTGATGACGCATCATCAAATGATGTCATCAGACCCACTTCCTGTTAATTGGCGGGCAAACGCACTGGGCGGGCTTAACAAGCCCTAGTAACGTAAAATCACTTGGAAAGTGCAGGCTGTAGTCGGCAGCGGGCTGGGACCGCGACACCGACCCGGGCCACCCCGGACCCACCTCGGTCACAGACACACAGAGACACAGACACAGACACATAGACACAGACACAGACACACAGACACACAGACACAGACACAGACACACAGACACACAGACACAGATACACAGACACACAGACACACAGACACAGATACATAGACATAGACACACAGACACAAAGATGCAGACACACACACAGACACAGACACAGACACACAGACACATAGACACACAGACACACAGAGACACACAGAAACAGACAGACATAGACACACACAGACACACACACAGGCACACACACAGACACAGACAGACACACAGACACAGACAGACACACAGATACAGACACAAACAGACACAGAAACACACATACACAGACAGACACAGACACACACACAGACACACACACACATACACACACACAGGCACAGACACACAGACAGAGACACACAGACACAGAGACAGACACAGACACACAGATTTAAAGACAGGTCTGACAGTAGGGAGTTGGCACCCAGTGCCCAGATTAAACCATACCCACAGTCCTGCTCTGCCGACATGCAGACACACTCCGCCCCGCTCATCTTCTGTCCTGGTTTACAGCCGCTGGTATCGATCACTGCAGAACAAAGTGATTGGCTGGGATTACACAGCTGTGGCCGACAGTTAGAGGCAGTAGGCGATTGACTGAGGGATAGTTGGTCCGCTGTGAGCTACGTGTCACTCAATGGCTGCCAGGATTTGTTTCTCAATATCTGGTCTTAGCGTCAGGATTGAGACTGAACTCTGACCCATGAACAGAGTATATTCAAAAGCAACCTCAAACCTGTCCTAACCTCAGGACCTCACACTCACACTCACACACTCACACTCACACACTCACACTCACACACTCACACTCACACACTCACACTCACACTCACACACTCACACACTCACACTCACACACTCACACTCACACACTCACACACTCACACACTCACACACACATAAGAACATAAGAAATCGGAGCGGGAATGGGCCACTCGGCCCCTCGAGCCTGCTCCGCCATTCAATAAGATCATGGCTGATCTTGGGCTCAAAGCCACTTCCCTGCCCGCTCCCCATAACCCTTCACTCCCTTATCTTGCAAAAATCTGTCTATCTCCACCTTAAATGTATTTAATGACCCAGCCTCCACAGCTCTCTGGGGCAGAGAATTCCACAGATTTACGACCCTCTGAGAGAAGAAATTCCTCCTCGTCTCAGTTCTGAAAGGGCGACCCTTTATTCTGAGACTGTGCCCCCGAGTTCTAGATTCCCCCACGAGGGGAAACATCCTCTCTTCATCTACCTTGTCGAGCCCCCTCGGTATCTTATACGTTTCAATAAGATCACCTCTCATTCTTGGAAATTCCAATGAGTATAGGCCCAACCTGCTCAACCTTTCATCATAAGACAACCCTTTCATCTCCGGAATCAACCTCGTGAACTTTCTCTGAACTGCCTCCAATGCAAGTATATCGTTTCTTAAATAAGGAGACCAAAACTGTACGCAGTGTGATAATAATAATAACTTCCGGGAAGTTATGTGCACATCACTTCCTGTGAACTGTGAACTTTGTGCATACATCACTTCCTGTGCATACGTCACTTCCTGTGTTTGGACTAGTATAAATACTGAACTGCTCAGTATGGTAAAAGGGCTTCACCTAGAGGCATGGTGAAGACCGCTCTTGTATATAGTTTAATTATAAGTTGCTTAAAGCTTACTTTAAAGTTCCTTGATGTGTGAGACTCTTTTGTTACATCAATTTAAGCAACTTAGTATTTACACTCACAAATACTAGACCTTCGGACAAACTCGGAGTTAAGGATCCAGGGAACCACCCATCATGGAAAACATCCTTAAACCTACTCGTCTGGACTTGGACCCAAACGCACCAGCAGCTGGCAGGGTATGGAAGCATTGGTACCGTACTTTTGAGAATTTTCTTGATGAATGTAAAGCGGGTGCTCCTACTAAACTGAGGATACTTATCAACTATGTGACCCCAACAGTGTTTGAATATGTTGATGAATGGGATAATTACGATGAGGTGATCCGGGCACTTTAAAAACTATATGCCAAGACCGCAAATGAGGTCTATGCTAGACATCTACTGGCCACAGCCCGACAAGGGCCAGGGGAATTGATTAACTAATTCCTTCAAGAACGTCGTAGGCTCAGCGTAGATTGTAACTTTCAGGCAGCCTCGGCTGAGCTGTACCGCGAAGAAATGATTCGTGATGTTTTCATCTGCGGGATTGCCTCTCCATTTATACGCCAGCGTCTACTAGAAAGTAAAACACTTGAGCTACAAAAGGCTTTTGACCTGGCTTGTTCTCTGGATTTGGCAAAGAGAAATGCAGACCTCTATCAGCTGCCCAGATCTCGATCTGCTGCTGTAACTGCAACCAGACGATTCAAGTGGCCTCAGGTGAACCCTATCATGGAGGAATCTAATCCTGATGATAATTCTGATGAAGAAGAGGAGGATGACCCCACTTTAGCAGTCTCTTGGCAATCTAGGAAGGAATGCTTCTTTTGTGGAGATTCTTTTCACCCTAGGAAATTCTGCCCTGCTCGCAATGCAATCTGCAGTCATTGCGATAAAAAGGGACACTTTGCAAAAGTTTGCCAATCAAGAGCCTCTACGAGGGCCTATCCAGCTAAGGCCTACCGAACTGCCCCAATTAGGGCCTATCAAGATGCTCCGGCTAGGACCTATCAAGCTTCCTCTTGAGCTCTCTCCCGAAGAAGCACACCTAGAGTTTCAGCCACTCTCTGTGCAACCACATCAATTACAGCTGCTTGCCCACAGAACCTGTCTCATGCAGCTACAAAAGTTTCAGTTAATGGGCATACCTTAGATGCCTTAATTGACTCAGGAAGTACTGATAGTTTCATTAGAGAACAGATTGTTGCGAAATTGAAACTACATATCTTCCCATCGGACCAGGCAATTGCGATGGCTCAGTCATCAATTAATACCAGAATCTCCGGCTTTTGTATTATTGATATGACACTTAATGGTCGCATGTATCCCTCCACCCGACTTTCGGTGCTCAAGGACTTATGTAGCGATCTCATCTTAGGGCTGGATTTTCAAAAACAGCATAAGAAACTCACCGTTGAGTTCGGCGGATCCAAACCTGGACTTACTATTTCTAATATACTGTCTAAATGACTGTTTTGTGCATTATCAGCAGCTTCACTTGATGAACCCTCATTATTTGCCAGTATTCCTCCTCGATGCAAACCAATAATAACGAAATCGCGGCGCTTTAGTCAGGAAGACCAATCTTTTATTGAGGCTGAAATCTCTCGACTTTTAGCAGAGGATATCATCGAACCATGTTCGTCGCCCTGGCGGGCTCAAATCGTCATCGTCAAGAACCCTCTAAAACCTCACAAACAATGACTATGCATTGATTATTTGCAAACCATCAATCAATATACTGACTTGGACGCCTACCCATTGCCATGCATTGATGATAGGTTAATAAACTGGCCGAATACAAAGTGTTCTCAACTTACGATTTAAAAAGTGCCTATCATCAGGTACCCTTGAAGGTCTCAGATAAGCAGTACACGGCCTTTGAGGCTAATGGACGGCTGTACCAATTTCGTCGCCTCCCATTCGGGGTTACTAATGGAGTGGCTGTCTTCCAACGGGCAATGGATGGCCTGGTTAAGCAGGAAAACTTAAGGGACACTTTTCCCTATCTTGATAACATTACTATTGCAGGTCACGATCAACAGGAACACGACGCCAACCTCCAAAAATTTCGGGATGCCCTCCATCACCGTAACTTAACTTTGAATGAATCTAAATCTGTTGAATCGCAACCGACCATCAACATCCTTGGCTACTGCGTAGGCAATGGTATCATTAAGCCAGACCCAGAAAGACTTCGCCCGCTCCAAGAGCTCCCGTCACCTAAGAATCCGGCTTCTTTACGTCGGGCTCTCGGTCTGTTTGCATACTACGCTAAATGGATTCCTCATTTTTCAGACAAAATCCAACCCTTGCTGCATGCTCGATCATTTCCATTGGAAACAGCGGCTGTTGCAGCCTTTAACCTTCTCAAAAAACAGTTGGAGAAAGCGGCTCTTCACTCCATCGATGAGAATCTCCCTTTCATAGTCGAATGTGATGCCTCGGAGGTGGCGATCTCGGCTACTCTAAATCAGGAAGGTCGTCCTATAGCATTTATGTCCAGGACCTTGCAAGGTGCCGAACTACATTATCCTCCGGTTGAGAAGGAAGCCACAGCCATCATAGAGGCGGTACGGAAGTGGAACCATTTCCTAGCTCGCCAGCACTTTACATTAATCATGGACCAGCGATCAGTCGCCTTCATGCTCGATAATCGAAAACGAACCAAAATTAAGAATAATAAAATACAGCTGTGGAGGATGGAACTGGCCTCTTTTGGTTACACCATTCACTATCGACCTGGCAAGGAGAATGTGGCCCCGGATACCCTCACACGAGCATTCTGCTCCATTATGTCGTCCTCTACTCTCATAGATATCCATAATGGATTGTGTCATCCTGGCGTTACGCGCATGCTACATTTCGTACGATCACGGAATCTCCCTTTTTCTACTGGAGATGTAAAGAAAATGTGCTCAGAATGCCAGCTTTGTGCAGAATTAAAACCTCAGTTCTTCCGCCCCTCAGATGGTATGCTCATACACACAACCCAACCGATGCAACGACTTAGCATCGATTTCAAGGGCCCAGTACCCTCTTCAACTCGGAACACATATTTGCTCACCATGATTGATGAATATTCACGTTTTCCGTTTGCCTTCCCCTGCTCCAATATGCTGGCGTCCACAGTAATCTGCTGCCTTGAGCAGGTATTTTCTCTCTGTGGCATGGCGGCTTACATTCACTCGGATCGGGGTCCATCCTTTATGTCAAGGGAACTCAAGGACTACCTCTCAGAACGGGGAATTGCTACAAGCAAAACGACGCCATATCATCCCATCGGAAATGGGCAGGTAGAGAGGTATAACGGTATCATCTGGAATTCCGTACATCTTGCTTTAAGATCTCGGGGCCTACCAAACCAGCAATGGGAAACAGTGCTTCCGGATGCATTGCACTCTATACGGTCCCTTCTTTCTACACCTCATGAGCGGTTCTTTGGATTCCAGCGTCGCTCATCTTATGGGACATCCCTCCCGTCATGGCTAACTACTCCTGGACCTGTACTACTCCGAAGATACGTTCGGACGTCTAAAAATGACCCTCTCGTAGACGAGGTCGAACTAACCGATGCCAACCCCACCTATGCATACATACGATATCCCGACGGCCGAGAATCTACCGTATCATTACGGGATCTGGCTCCCTGCCCACCAGGGCCTAGTGGGACATCGAGTGATGGTATTTTACCAGGAGCCTCTTGGAACCTACCGGGTACCTCTCTCCAGGATCCTGATCTGACACCAACCAGCTTGGTGCCGATAGAACCCCGTACTCAAAGTTGCGACCCTCCCAGTACCGCGCACCAAAGTACTGATCCGCCACAGACCAGCTCTGCACCTCCCTCTGAACAGAGACAGACCGACTCTGCACCTATTGGGACTCGTACACGAAGCCATGATCTCCCCGACCCTTCACAGGGTAATCCAGGCCACACAGACTCTGACCAATGGCCAACAGCATGTAAGCGGACCAGCGACCCTCTACGACGGGAACCCAAACGGGTGCGACTCTTCCTCGTTCGGCGGCTGCGGAGTAAAAGGAAGACCACAGCCTTCTAATCTCGCAGGAGGGAAGAATGTGATAATAATAATAACTTCCGGGAAGTTATGTGCACATCACTTCCTGTGAACTGTGAACTGTGAACTTTGTGCATACATCACTTCCTGTGCATACGTCACTTCCTGTGTTTGGACTAGTATAAATACTGTACTGCTCAGTATTGTAAAAGGGCTTCACCTAGAGGCATGGTGAAGACCGCTCTTGTATATAGTTTAATTATAAGTTGCTTTAAGCTTACTTTAAAGTTCCTTGATGTGTGAGACTCTTTTGTTACATCACACAGTACTCCAGGTGTGGTCTCGCCAGCGCCCTGTACAGTTGTAACAGGACTTCCCTACTTTTATACTCCACCCCACTTTGCAATAAAGGCCAACATTCCATTTGCCTTCCTAATTACTTGCTGTACCTGCATACTAACTTTTTGTGATTCATGTACAAGGACCCCCAGATCCTTCTGTACCTCAGCATTTTGTAATCTCTCCCCATTTAAATAATAATTTGCTTTTTTATTTTTTCCTACCAAAGTGGATAACCTCGTATTTTCCCACATTATACTCCATCTGCCAGATTTTTTGCCCACTCACTCAGCCTATCTATATCCCTTTTGGAGATTCTCTGCATCCTCCACACAATTTGCTTTCCCACCTATCTTTGTATCATCAGCAAATTTGGCAGCTGCTTGACCTCTGACCCTCAACCTTTCCTCATAAGTCTAACCCCTCATCTCTGGAATTAACCTCGTGAATCGTCTCTGAACTGCCTCCAATGCAAGTATATACTTCCTTAAATAAGGAGACCAAACCTGTACGCAGTGCTCCAGGTGTGGTCTCACCAATACCCTGTACAGTTGTAGCAGGACTTCCCTGCTTTTATACTCCAACCCCTTTGAAATAAAGGCCAACATTCCATTTGCCTTTTTCATTACTTGCTGTACCTGCATGCTAACATTTTGGGTTTCATGTACAAGGACCCCCAGATCCCTCTGAACTGTAGCATTTTGTAATCTCTCCCCATTTAAATAATAATTTGCTTTTTATTTTTCCTGCCAAAGTGGATAACCTCGCACTTTCCCACATTATACTCCATCTGCCAAATGTTTATCCACTCACTGAGCCTGTCTATATCCCTTTGCAGATTCTTTGGGGGAGACATTCAGTATCGCCCCGCTTGGGGCGCGATTATCGGCCGGGCGCAAAGTTTAGCGCCTGGCGCTAATTATCGCCTCCGACAGCAAACATGGCTTCTATCGCCCTCGGAGGTGATTGGAGCGCTAAATCAGGTGCTACACACCTGTCTTAAGGCGCTAACGCCGAGGAGCGAGGCGCTACCTCAGAGCGCTGGCGAAGCTCAGGTGATGTCAGTCAGCAATGGAACACAGACAGACTGGCGCCGGCCAGTTCTTAAAGGGGAGGGTCGATCTTGCTCTCCATCCACATCCTGCTCATTGCAGCCTTGAATCTCGGCCTGGAGAGACCTGTACATCAAATCTGCTGGAAAGAACAATGGAGAGGCCCAGGGAGAGAGCTCAGAGTGCAGCCCCCACAGTCTCTTCTAAATCGATACAAGGAAGGGCAAATCAAAATAAACCTGCAAAGTGCTGCTCAGTACCCAAAACTCCTTCACACAGCGCTGAATCTCTCCAGAGGTCTCTCTCTCTCTCTCAGAATGCGTGGTGCAAAAATTTCGCAGACAAAGAAAGGCAGGAAGCGGTCTCCTTTAAATAGCGCTCCCCCAGTCCCTTCCCGACTGCAAAACACTCCCCTCAACCTGTCGTTGCTGGCGGCAGGCGGTAAGACAGGGGGCGCCACTCAATATCCGGTCCGGGGTGCTACCGGGGTGTTGCGCACTCGACTGACGTCACGATCTGCCGGCGCAAGAGATCGTGGCGGTAGTGTTTAGCGCCGCTGCAAAATGTCTAGTTAATTTCGCGAGCAGTGCAAACATCGCCGCCCCCGGGCGCTAGTTGCTTTGCGCCCCATTAGCGCCCTCTTAAGGCGCTAACAGGAGGCGCAATCAATGATTTTTCCCCTTTGAATCCTCTGCACAACTTGTTTTCCCACCCATCTTTGTACCATCCGCAAACTTGGCTACATTACACTCGGTCCCTTCATACAAGTCATTAATGTAGCTTGTAAATAGTTGAGGCCCCAGCACCGATCCCTGTGGCACCCCACTAGTTACCATTTGCCAACCAGAAAATGACACATTTATCCTGACTCTCTGTTTTCTGTTAGTTAGCCAATCCTCTATATATTACCCCCAACTCCATGAGCTCTTATCTTATGCAGTAACATTTATTTGTGGCACCTTATCGAATGCCTTCTGGAAATCCAACTACACCACATCCACTGGCTCACCCTTGTCCACCCTGCTCGTTACCTCCTCAAAGAACTCCAGCAAATTTGTTAAACATACACTCACACACACTCACACTCACACACACTCACACACACTCACTCACACTGACACACTCACTCTCACTCACACACATGCACACTGACACACTCACACTCATATACTCACACACTCTCACTCACACACTGACACACTCACACACACTCACTCTCACACACACACACTCACTCTCACACACACACACTCTCACTCATACACTGACACTCTCACTCACACACTGACACACTCACACACACTCACTCTCACACACACACACACTCACACACTGACACACTCACACACACTCACTCTCACACACACACACACACACTCACACACTGACACACTCACACACACTCACTCTCACACACACACACACACTCACACAGACACACTCACTCTCACTTACACACACTGACACACTCACTCTCACACACACACACACACACACACTCACACACTCTCACTCACACACTGACACACTCACTCTCACACACTGACACACTCACACACTCACTCTCACACACACACACACACTCACACAGACACACTCACACACACACACTCACTCACACACACACTCACACACACACTCACACACACACTCACACACTCTCACTCACACACTGACACACTCACTCTCACACACTGACACACTCACTCTCACACACTGACACACTCACTCTCACACACTGACACACTCACTCTCACACACACACACACTCTCACTCTCACACACTCACACACACACTCACACACACACTCACACACTCTCACTCACACACTCACACACTCACTCTCACACACTGACACACTCACACACTCACTCTCACACACACACTCACACACTCACACACACACTCACACACTCACACACACACTCACTCACACACACTGACACACTCACACACACACTCACACACTCACACACTCTCACTCACACACTGACACTCACACACTCACACACTGACACACTCACACACACACTCACACACTCACACACTCACACACTCTCACTCACACACTGACACACTCACACACACACTCACACACTCACACACTCTCACTGACACACTGACACACTCACACACACACTCACACACTGACACACTCACACACTCTCACTCACACACTGACACACTCACACACACACTCACTCACACACACTCACACACACACTCACACACTCACACACTCACACACTGACACACTCACACACACACTCACACACTCACACACTGACACACTCACACACACACACTCACACACTCACACACTGACACACTCACACTCTCACTCACACATTGACACACTCACACACACACTCACACACACACTCTCACTCACACACTGACACACACTCACACACACACTCACACACACACTCACACACTCTCACTCACACACTGACACACTCACACACACACTCACACACTCACACACTGACACACTCACACACTCACACACTCTCACTCACACACTGACACACTCACACACACACTGACACACTCACACACTGACACACTCACACACACACTCACACACTCACACACTCACACACTCTCACTCACACACTGACACACTCACACACACACTCACTCACACACACTCACTCTCACTCACACACACGCACACTGACACACTCACTCTCACACACACACTCACACACACACTCACACACTCTCACTCACACACTGACACACTCACTCTCACTCTCACTCACACACGTACACACTCACACACACACTGACACACTCACTCTCACTCGCACACGCTCACACACTCACACTCTCACTCTCACTCACACACACTCACACTCTCACTCACACACACACACATTCTCACACTAACACTAACACTAACTCACACACACTCACACTCACACTAACACACACACACTTACTCACACTCACACACTCACACTTACACACTCAAATTCACACTCACATGCACACTCTCACACACACACACACACTTACTCACACTCACACTCACACACACACTCTCACACTCACACTCACACGCACTCACTCGCTCGCACAAACTCACTCACTCACTCACTTGCACACACTCACTTGCTCGCTCACGCACTCACACTCCCACTCACACTCATACACTCACAGTCACACACACAGTCTCGCACGCAATCAATAACACAATCTTTCACACAATCACACGCTCTCGCACGCACTCTCGTACACAGATTCACACGCACAATTTCCAGCAGTAATCATCATTGCTTTTTGTGGGAGCTTGCTGTGCACCAATGGCTGTTACCTTTCCCTACACTACAATAGTGACTACACTACAAAAGTAATAAATGGGCTGCATTTTAAATCCTCCCACAGCCCATGTACACTCTCCCCTATCATGGACTCCACCCACCCATTTAATCTCCTCCCACAGCCCATGTACATTCTCCCCTATCATGGACTCTACCCACCCATTTAATCTCCTCCCACAGCCCATGTACACTCTCCCCTATCATGGACTCTACCCACCCATTTAATCTCCTCCCACAGCCCATGTACACTCTCCCCTATCATGGACTCTACCCACCCATTTAATCTCCTCCCACAGCCCATGTACACTCTCCCCTATCATGGACTCTACCCACCCATTTAATCTCCTCCCACAGCCCATCTACACTCTCCCCTATCATGGACTCTACCCACCCATTTAATCTCCTCCCACAGCCCATGTACACTCTCCCCTATCATGGACTCTATCCACCCATTTAATCTCCTCCCACAGCCCATGTACACTCTCCCCTATCACGGACTCTACCCACCCATTTAATCTCCTCCCACAGCCCATGTACACTCTCCCCTATCACGGACTCTACCCACCCATTTAATCTCCTCCCACAGCCCATGTACACTCTCCCCTATCATGGACTCTACCCACCCATTTAATCTCCTCCCACAGCCCATGTACACTCTCCCCTATCACAGACTCTACCCACCCATTTAATCTCCTCCCACAGCCCATGTACACTCTCCCCTATCATGGACCCTACCCACCCATTTAATCTCCTCCCACAGCCCATGTACACTCTCCCCTATCATGGACTCCACCCGCCCATTTAATCTCCTCCCACAGCCCATGTACACTCTCCCCTATCATGGACTCTACCCACCCATTTAATCTCCTCCCACAGCCCATGTACACTCTCCCCTATCATGGACTCTACCCACCCATTTAATCTCCTCCCACAGCCCATGTACACTCTCCCCCAACATGGACTCTACCCACCCATTTAATCTCCTCCCACAGCCCATGTACACTCTACCCTATCACGGACTCTACCCACCCATTTAATCTCCTCCCACAGCCCATGTACACTCTACCCTATCATGGGCTCTACCCACCCAATTAATCTCCAGAAGGAATGTTCTATATAAATACTGCCAGATCCCCAAAGCTAATCCACCAATACTCCCGACTATTCCTCTCTCCACACAGCTCCACTCTTCAACCCTGCCCTTCTGCCCGCTCTCCCGCCACCTCTCAGTCCCAGCTGTACAGGAAGCATTGTGTCCCTTGGACTATCTGGGCATCTTAGTCAGTCCCTATCCCTGAAGCCTCCAGCCCCATTCCCACCCAGAAGTCTATCCAGCTCCTCTGTGAAGGAGTTCAATTTCTCATCCTCGCCTCCTTGTGCCGAGAGTCTGTTCCACCTGTAAACTGGGGGAGGTTTCCTCCGATCTGTGCTCTCTCTCCAGGGTTGTTCACGTGAATCAATGGTTAATTGATTAACCCCTGCTTCGAGCTGACAGTCCCAGGTGCGCAGACACAAGAGCGCCAAGGCGGCAGCTTATGCTGGAGAAAGTCAAAACCAGGATAACAGGGCTCGTCCATGGTCAACGCACAAAGATCTGGCCTGGCTCAAAGGGCCATTCACCTCTTGCTAGATTTACCCTGACATAAGGCCTCTCGAGTCTTTGAAAGGGGTGAATTTCCTCGGTGCTTGTCCCATTCACCAGGGTCTGTGCTGGAGTGATGGGAGGGAGCAGGTGGACCCACGGGATCTCTCCCCCGACGCTGGCTCTTACCGGTCTGGCAGTGGATGTCCTCGGGCAGGTGGGGTTCCCAGGTTAGGCCGGGCCCACACTGGTACCGAGCCTGTCCTGTCAGAGCCATCCCCGGCGGACACTTCACCTGAACGGATTCTCCCACACTGTAGTCAGCTTTGAGTGGATGTAATGTCGCTGGGCTGGAGATCGCTGGCCTGGTACAGATCGTCCCTACAACAGGAGGACAGAAGAGAAAACATTAACCAGCAAATTCACCACTCACTGTGTTAAGCTGGGGGAGGGGGGAAAGGGAGAGGCCTGAGGGAGGGGGAAGGGCGAGGGGGGGAGGAGCTGGGAGATGGGGGTGGGGGAGGGTGGAGGGGAGGAGAGGTGAGGGGGCAGCGGGAGGGGAGGGGAGGGGAGGCTAGGGGGGAGGGGAGGGGGACTGGTGAGGGGAGGGGGCTGGGGAGGGGAGGGGGCTGGGGAGGGGGCTGGGGGGAGGGGGCTGGGGAGGAGGCTGGGGGGGAGGGGGCTGGGGAGGGGAGGGGGCTGGGGAGGGGAGGAGGCTGGGGGGAGGGGGCTGGGGAGGGGGCTGGGGAGAGGGCTAGGGGAGGGGGCTGGGGGAGGGGAGGGGAGGGGGCCGGGGGTGCGGGGGAGGGGGCTGGGGGGAGGGGGCTGGGGAGGGAGCTGGGGGGAGGGGGCTGGGGGAGGGATGGGGAGGGGGCTGGGGGGAGGGGGCTGGGGGAGGGGAGGGGGCCGGGGGGGGGAGGGGGCTGGGGGAGGGATGGGGAGGGGGCCGGGGGGGTGGGGGAGTGGAGGGGAGGGGGCCGGGGGAGGGGAGGGGAGGGGGCCGGGGTGGGGGGAGGGGAGGGGAGGGGGCAGCGGGAGGGGAGGGGGGCTGGGGGAGGGGAGGGGAGGGGGCCGGGAGGGAGGGGAGGGGAGGGGGGCCGGGGGTGCGGGGGAGGGGAGGGGAGGGGGCTGGGGGGAGGGGGCTGGGGAGGGGAGAGGAGGGGGCTGGGGGGAGGGGGCTGGGGAGGGGAGGGGCGGGGGAGGGGAGGGGGGCCGGGGGAGGGGAGGGGGCTGGGGTGGGGGGAGGGGAGGGGAGGGGGGCTGGGGGAGGGGAGGGGGCTGGGGTGGGGGGAGGGGAGGGGAGGGGGGCCGGGGGAGGGGAGGGGAGGGGGCTGGGGGTGCGGGGGAGGGGAGGGGAGCGGGCTGGGGGGAGGGGGCTGGGGAGGGGAGGGGAGGGGGCCGGGAGGGGAGGGGAGGGGCCCGGGTTGCGGGGGAGGGGAGGGGGCTGGGGGAGGGGAGGGGAGCGGGCTGGGGGGAGGGGGCTGGGGAGGGGAGGGGAGGGGAGGGGCCCGGGTTGCGGGGGAGGGGAGGGGGCCGGGGGAGGGGAGGGGAGGGGGCCGGAGGGTGGGGGGAGGGGAGGGGAGGGATCTGGGGAACCAGTGCTCCAGTGTTGTAATTGTTCCTCTGCTTATGGTCGCCAACCGTCCAGGATTGGTCCGGAGTCTCCAGGAGTTGAAGATTAATCTCCCGGACACTGTGAGCAACACCGGGAGAGAAATCATAGAGGCCTTAAACTAAATTGTGTGTTTTTGATATTTTGGTTGAACAGTTCCGTTTATAGGTGATGGAGATGTTGGCGATGGGGAGGAAAGGCTATTTGACCGAGTGGGGCGGTTCGAGACGGGAGTTCACGGGATGAATCCTCCAGAAATTGGCGGCCCGCCCTGGCTCTGTGCTGAGACTGTGGGAGCCCTGAGGTGAGCTGAAACTGAATACAGGAGCGAGATCCCCAGTAACGCAGGGCCTGCAAAGACTTTCCTCCCCTCACTAAAGTTTTAAGCAGAGCGAGACGCCAACAAAGTGATTACTGGGGTCATAGAAACATAGAAACATAGAAGATAGGAGCAGGAGTAGGCCATTCGGCCCCTCGAGCCTGCTCCGCCATTCAATGCGATCATGGCTGATCATCCAAACTCAGTACCCTGTCCCTGCCTTCTCCCCATATCCCTTGATCCCTTTAGCCTTAAGAAATATATCCAACTCCTTCTTGAATATATTTAATGAATTGGTCCATTTTGACTTTGGGGGGGGTGAGGTCCTGGGCGGGATGTTCCGGGAAGGTGGAGGGAGTCCTGGGAGGGTGGAGGGGGTCCCGGGAGGGAGGGTGGGGTCCCGGGAGGGTGGTGGGGTCCTGGGAGGGAGGGTGGGGTCCCGGGAGGGTGGAGGGGGTCCCGGGAGGGAGGGTGGGGTCCCGGGAGGGTGGAGGGGGGTCCCGGGAGGGAGGGTGGGGTCCCGGGAGGGGGTCCCGGGATTGAGGGTGTGGTCCCGGGAGGGTGGAGGGGGTCCCGGGAGGGAGGGTGGGGTCCCGGGAGGGTGGAGAGGGTCCCGGGAGGGAGGGTGGGGTCCCGGGAGGGTGGAGGGGGTCCCGGGAGGGAGGAGGGGGTCCCGGGAGGGAGGAGGAGTCCCAGGAGGGAGGGTGGGGTCCCGGGAGGGTGGAGGAGTCCCGGGAGGGTGGAGGGGGTTCCGGGAGGGTGGAGGGGGTCCCGGGGTGGGTGGGGTCCCGGGAGGTTGGAGGGGTCCCGGGGGGTTGGGGTTCCGGGAGGGTGGAGGGGTCCCGGGGGGTTGGGGTTCCGGGAGGGTGGAGGGGTTCCGGGAGGGTGGAGGGGGTCCCGGGGGGTTGGGGTTCCGGGAGGGTGGAGGGGTCCCGGGGGGTTGGGGTTCCGGGAGGGTGGAGGGGTTCCGGGAGGGTGGAGGGGGGTCCCGGGGGGTTGGGGTTCCGGGAGGGTGGAGGGGTCCCGGGGGGTTGGGGTTCCGGGAGGGTGGTGGGGTCCCGGGGGGGTGGGGTTCCGGGAGGGTGGTGGGGTCCCGGGGGGTTGGGGCTCCGGGAGGGCGGTGGGGTCCCGGGGGGGAGGGGTTCCGGGAGGGTCGAGGGGTCCTGGGAGAAGCGAAGGTTCTCAGGCAGGGGAGGGATGGCAGCCAGCAAGCTAAGTCGTGGGGGACGAGGCGGGGTGCGGGGGGAGGGGGGTTGCGGTTGTTTCGGGGAACCCAGAACAAGGGGACGTAATCTTAAAATTAGAGCGAGATCATTTAGGAGTGAAGTCAGGCAGCACCTCTTCACACAAAGATTAGTGGAAATCTGGAACTCTCTCACACAAAGGCTGGGGGTCAATTGAAAATTTCAGAACCGAGATTGATCGCTTTTTGTTGGGTAAAGGGATCAAGGGATACGGAGCAAAGGTGGGTCAGTGGAGTTGAGGGACAGATCAGCTGTGATCTGATTGAATAGCGGAGCAGGCTCGAGGGGCTGAATGGCCTCCTCCCCTTCCTATGTTCCTGTTCTATGGGGTGCCAGCCCATAATTTACTGTGCTGGACTGAATTGGTGGGATTTGCACTCACAACCTCGGTGATTGCGAGTCCAGTGTCAAAACCGTTCAGCTACCGTACCACGGCGAGACTGAGGTCGCTCCCGGGCTGCGATGGAGGAACAGAGCAGAAGCAGCAAGGCTCGGGGGCTGTAGTGAGGCAGCTCCCGGGATCTGAACACCGAGGAGCTGAAGTCCTGGTCGTACCGCACCAGCTCAGGTCTCCGCAGCCCTGAATCCCTGAGCGACAGGCTGATTCCAGGACAGCACCGTCGGGGAATCAGCAGCTCACCAGAACTCGGTCACGTCAAGCTGTGACCGATCCCAATCAGAGACACAGAGCATCCACGGCGAGGAATCGGCAGCTCCACCTGCCGTGGCTCAGTGGGCAGCGCTCGTAACTTGGAGTCAAAAGTTGGTGGGGTCAAATCCCACTCCAGATACTCGAGCACGGAATCGAGGCCGACACTACCAGTGCAGTACTGAGGGAGCGCTGCACTGTCGGCGGGGCAGTACTGAGGGAGCGCTGCACTGTCGGCGGGGCAGTACTGAGGGAGTGCTGCACTGTCGGAGGGGCAGTACTGAGGGAGCGCTGCACTGTCGGAGGTGCTGTACTGAGGGAGTGCTGCACTGTCGGAGGGGCAGTACTGAGGGAGCGCTGCACTGTCGGAGGTGCTGTACTGAGGGAGTGCTGCACTGTCGGAGGGGCAGTACTGAGGGAGCGCTGCACTGTCGGAGGTGCTGTACTGAGGGAGTGCTGCACTGTCGGAGGGGCAGTACTGAGGGAGTGCTGCACTGTCGGAGGGGCAGTACTGAGGGAGCGCTGCACTGTCGGTGGGGCAGTACTGAGGGAATGCCACACTGTCGGAGGGTCAGTACTGAGGGAGTGCTGCACTGTTGGAGGGGCAGTACGGAGGGAGCGCTGCACAGTGGGAGGGGCAGTACTGAGGGAGCGCTGCACTTTCGGAGGGGCAGTACTGAGGGAGCGCTGCACTGTCGGAGGGGCAGTACTGAGGGAGTGCTGCACTGTTGGAGGGGCAGTACGGAGGGAGCGCTGCACAGTGGGAGGGGCAGTACTGAGGGAGCGCTGCACTTTCGGAGGGGCAGTACTGAGGGAGCGCTGCACTGTCGGAGGGGCAGTACTGAGGGCGTGCTGCACTGTCGGAGGGGCAGTACTGATGGAGCGCTGCGCTGTCGGAGGGCCAGTACTGAGTGAGCGCCGCACTGTTGGAGGGGCAGTACTGAGGGAGCGCCGCACTGTCAGAGGTGCCGTCTTTCGGATGAGACATTAAACTGAGTCCCCATCTGCTCTCTCAGGAGAATGTAAAAGTTTCCGAAGAAGAGCAGGGGAGTTCTCCTAGACAATATTCATCCCTCAACCAACATCACTGAAACAGAAGATCTGGTCATTATCACATTGCTGTTTGCGGGAGCTTGCTGTGCACAAATTGGCTGCTGCGTTTCCTACATTACAACAGTGACAATACTTCAGAAGTGCTTCATTGGTTGTAAAGCGCTTTGGGACATCCTGAGGTTGTGAAAGATTCTGTCGAAATGCTGAAAGAAGCAGAGTGGAGACGAGGAGAATCTTTTTGACGCAGCGAGTTGTTGTGATCTGGAATGCGCTGCCTGAAAGATTCAATAGTAACTTTCAAAAGAAAATTGGATAAATAGTTGAAGGGGGAAATAAATTACAGGACTACGGGGAAAGAGCAGGGAGTGGGATTAGTTGGCGAGCTCTACCAAAGGGCCAGCATAGGACCGATGGGCCGAATGGCCTCCTTCTCTGCTCATTCTATGATTCTATGATCTTTCTTATATCCTGAGACACTTCAGTACCCCAGAGCTTCTCAAAGGTCAAGGGAGGTTGGTTCATTGGGTCTGCGGACATCTCCAACCAGCTCACAGACGCTACGACAGGAACCTTACGTTGACATTCCAGGTCTTCCATGTGCCAGGTGCCGTCGGGCAGGCAGCGGTAGAACTGGTATCCACTCGGCTCATAGCCTGAGAAACAAATGATCTCCAGCATCTCCGCAACATCGTACCTGGGTTTGGCCACCTGTAATGGAGACGGTATGTTAGTCTGCACTGCCCATCGATTGGCACCCCATCCACCACCTTAAACATTCACTCCCTCCACCACCGGTGCACCGTGGCTGCAGTGTGTACCATCTACAAGATGCACTGCAGCAACTCGCCAAGGCTTCTTCGGCAGCACCTCCCAAACCCGCAGCCTCTTCCACCTAGAAGGACAAGGGCAGCAGGCGCATGGGAACACCACCACCTCCAAGTTCCCCTCCAAGTCACACACTATCCTGACTTGGAAATATATCGGCCCTTCCTTCATCGTCGCTGGGTCAAAATCCTGGAACTCCCTCCCTAACAGCACTGTGGGAGCACCTTCACCACACGGACTGCAGCGGTTCAAGGAGGCGGCTCACCACCACCTTCTCAAGGGGCAACTAGGGATGGGCAATAAGTGCCGGCCTTGACAGCGACGCCCACATTCCATGAATGAATAAAAAAACACACACACCATAGGAACATGGCAATTTCCAGAAGAGAAAAGACTCGTCTCGATCCATCTAGTTTGCACCCTGGTGGTCGCCTGATGTGATAATGGAGTTGTTGACCAATCACAGCGATCAGTCTCTATCAGTGAGTCTACAACAGACCCAGACATGAGGCGAGGAAAACCCCCAGCGATGGAGAGCTTTGGGAACCAGTTTGATTCTACACAATGGGAATGTTTTTTTTTAATTCATTCTCTGGGTGTGGGCGTCGCTGGCAAGGCCGGCATTTATTGCCCATCCCCTAGTTGCCTTGAGAAGGTGGTGGTGAGCCACCAGGCTGATACCTGGGATGGCAGGAATGACGTATGAAGAGAGATTGGGTCGATTGGGCTTATACTCGCTGGAGTTTAGAAGAATGAGAGGGGATCTCATTGAAACTTATAAAATTCTAACAGGCCTGGACAGACTAGATGTAGGAAGGATGTTCCCGATGGTCGGGGAGTCCAGAACCAGGGGGCACAGTCTAAGGATAAGGGGTAAGCCATTTAGGACAGAGATGAGGAGGAATTTCTTCACCCAGAGAGTGGTGAACCTGTGGAATTCTCTACCACACAAGGCAGTAGAGGCCAATTCATTAAATATATTCAAGAAGGAGTTAGGTATATTTCTTAAGGCTAAAGGGATCAAGGGATATGGAGAGAAGGCAGGAACAGGGTACTGAATTTGTATGATCAGCCATGATCGCATTGAATGGCGGAACAGGCTCGAGGGGCTGAATGGCCTACTCCTGCTCCTATCTTCTATGTTTCTATGAGCCGCCTTCTTGAACCGCTGGTTTGCGGTTTGATACTAACTGAGGGTCTTGCTGGGCTAAGAGTCAACTGCGTTGGTGTGGGGCTGGAGTCACGTATAGGCCCAGACCGGGTAAGGACGGCAGGCTTCCTTCCCTAAAGGGCATCAGTGAACCAGATGGGTTTTTACGACGATCTGACAGTTTAATGCTCACTTTTACTGATCCCAGCTTTTCATTTCCCGATTTTGTTAAACGGAATTTTAATTCTCAAACTGCCGTGGTGAGATTTGAACGCATATTTTCTGGATTGTTAGTCGAGACCTCTGATTACAAATCCAGTAACATAGCCATTACACCTGGGGTTGTTTTCTCTGGGACAGAGGAGGCTGAGGGGAGATTTAACTGAGGTGTATAAAATTATGAGGGGCCTAGATAGAGTGGATAGGAAGGACCTATTTCCCTTAGCAGAGAGGTCAATAACCAGGGGGCAGAGATTTAAAGTAATTGGTCGGAGGATTAGAGGGGAGTTGAGGAGAACTTTTTTCACCCAGAGGGTGGTAGGGGTCTGGAACTCACTGCCTGAAAGGGTGGGAGAGGCAGAAACCCTCATCACATTTAAAAAGTACTTGGATATTCACTTGAAGTGCCGTAACCTACAGGGCTACGGACCAAGAGCCGGAAAGTGGGATTAGGCTGGAGAGCTCTTTGTCGGCCGGCACAGACACGATGGGCCAAATGGCCTCCTTCTATGCTGTAACTTTCTAGGATTCTATGGTACCACCGTACCCTTTACCGCCTGGGATTCTATGCAGTGGGAGAGAATGGACCGGATCCAATGGGAATTCAGTATTCGGCGGTGGCATTGCTGACAAAGGATTGGATTTCTTTCCACATTCAACCCATTTCCTGTGCGGTGTATTAGCTGTGGGAGAAATGGTTGCACTCTATCGAGAGAAGGTCACCTTACCCTCAGGAAGCCATTGAGTGGCAGCTTTGGTTTGGGACAGTACACAGTGCCATCACCGGGTTCAGGGTTCAAGGGATCCACGATCTCTCTCCTTTCCTCATCATCGTTAATGCAGAGCGTGCTTCTGGAGAAGGACCAGAGACAGAACCAGCTCAGTTCGAGTGTACCTTGCCCACGCTAACCACAGGCACACCTCCCTCTCAGCTCTGCGCTTTAGGACCAAGCATATCTTATTTTGAGTCAATTCGGTCTGGCTCAGTGTACAGAGATGCCTCTCCCACGCTGTCCACGCTCGCTGCTGAGATTCCCCATTCACCAGCTGAACTTGCTCTTTCTGGAGCACAGTTCCTGGCCATTTTCCATGTGGGGGAGTTGACAGGTTTGTTCCTGTCCCCTGGCTCAGGTGTAATGGGCCGAATGGCCTCCTGCTGACCTGTCATTTCTATGTCTGGGTCCACACTGCCCGGTGAGCAGGGGACGGGACACTGGGCCCATTTCCCCTCGAGTCACTGAGCCCAATTGCAGGCCCCAGCTGCTGGGACAGAGCGGGGATTGAACCTGGGATCTTGGTAGTCTGGGGGAGGGGAGGGGGCTCAGCTATTGGCTGAATGAACTCAGCCCGGCTATCAGTGAGGCCGCATGTTGTTTAAACCCAAACAAAACAGAGATCCCAATCTACCTCGTGAGCAGGGGGGCATGTAATGGTGACACCGGGCATGACTGGCATTGACCCCTCAAGGCCAGCCATGACCTCTAACCTGCTGCCCTCTCCTGACACGTTACAAGAGACACTGACCCCTGACCCCTGTCTCACTTCTGGCCTCCACACAGTGCGGGTAATTGTCACCTTCTGTGACGGGGCCGTAAACAGGCAGTCGATCACAGGCCCGATATAGAACGCTTGTCTTGCTCCCTATTTATTAATGCCATGGCCATCAGAATTCCCAATAACCATTCCCTCTTCCTGAGGCCCAAACACCCTCCTTCCCACTCCCTCAATCCTCACTGCGTTGAAATCCAGACACATTGCTCCACCTCTAGTCACGCATTCTGGTCCCAGGACCTCAGACCCGTGACCCACCCCCTCCTCCATCACTCTTCCATTCCCTCTACAATCCAGAGGCTTGCTGTCACCTATTGCGCCTTCTTGATGGTTTTCCCTCCAGCCTGGCTGGTGTCCTGCACTATGATCCTTGACCCGTGACCTAGGTTACCCAAGACCTGGCGGTATCTGATAATATCCATACCCATCACCAAACAGGGAGATGACACATTTTTGCTCTTCCTGCGGAGCGCCCTCACACGGCGTCCCCCCATCGCGGGGAGCGGGATTGTTGCACTGGCGAGTCCTTCTCCTTCGATGGGAAGCATTGCAGGAACTCCACATCGACCAACAGCTCCAGGAGCCATCCTGAGCCACTTCAGGAAGACACAAACACAAACACAGTCAGAGACACCATCCTGCACCAGGTCAGGGAAACACGCAGCACTCGCGGATGGACCTTTCTAATAATCAGCGCCTGTGGCCTATCTCTGTACGGGTACATCTGAGAAACATCCCCCTATAGCAGCCCAGCAACTGGGCTTGTCGAGGTGGTAATCTTTTTTAATTTATTTTTTTGTCTTGTTCATGGGCTGTGGGCGTCGCTGGCAAGGCCGGCATTTATTGTCCATCCCTAATTGCCCTTGAGAAGGTGGTGGTGAGCTGCCTTCTTGAATCGCTGCAGTCCGTGTGGTGAAGGTGCTCCCACAGTGCTGTTAGGGAGGGAGTTCCAGGATTTTGACCCAGCGACGATGAAGGAACGGCGATATATTTCCAAGTCAGGATGGTGTGTGACTTGGAGGGGAACTTGGAGGTGGTGGTGTTCCCATGCACCTGTTGCCCTTGTCCTTCTAGGTGGCAGAGGTCGCGGGTTTGGGAGGTGCTGTCGAAGGAGCCTTGGCAAGTTGCTGCAGTGCATCTTGTAGATGGTACACACTGCAGTCACGGTACGCCGGTGGTGGAGGGAGGGAGTGTTTAAGGTGGTGGATGGGGTGCCAATCAAGCGGGCTGCTTTGTCCTGGATGGTGTCGAGCTTCTTGAGTGTTGTTGGAGCTGCACTCATCCAGGCAAGTGGAGAGTATTTCATCACACTCCTTACTTGTGCCTTGTAGATGGTGGAAAGGCCTTGGGGAGTCAGGAGGTGAGACACTCGCCGCAGAATACCTAGCCTCTGGCCTGCTCTTGTTGCCACAGTATTTATGTGGCTGGTCCAGTTAAGTTTCTGGTCAATGGTGACCCCCAGGATGTTGATGGTGGGGGATTCGGCGATGGTAATGCCGTTGAATGTCAAGGGGAGGTGGTTAGACTCTCGCTTGTTGGAGATAGTCATTGCCTAGCACTTCTGTGGCGCGGATGTTACCTGCCACTTATGAGCCCAAGCCTGAACGTCGTCCAGGTCTTGTTGCATGCGGGCATGGACTGCTTCATTATCTGAGGAGTTGTGAATGGCACTGAACTCTGTGCATCAGCGAACATCCCCACTTCTGACCTTATGTTGGAGGGAAGGTCATTGATGAAGCAGCTGAAGATGGTTGGGCCTTGGACACTGCCCTGAGGAACTCCTGCAGCGATGTCCTGAGGATGTGATGATTCACCTTCAATCACCACAACCATCTTCCTTTGTGCTAGGTATGACTCCAGCCAGTGGAGAGTTTCCCCCCTGATTCCCATTGACTTCAGTTTTACTAGGGCTCCTTGATGCCACACTCGGTCAAATGCTGCCTTGATGTCAAGGGCAGTCACTCTCACCTCACCTCTGGAATTCAGCTCCTTTGCCCATGTTTGGACCAAGGCTGTAATGAGGTCGGGAGCCGAATGGTCTTGGTGGAACCCAAACTGGGCATCAGTGAGCAGGTTATTGGTGAGTAAGTGCCGCTTGATAGCACTGTCGATGACACCTTCCATCACTTTGCTGATGATTGAGAGTAGACTGATGGGGCGGTAATTCGCTGGGTTGGATTTGTCCTCCTTTGTGTGAACAGGACATACCTGGGCAGTTTTCCACATTGTCGGATAGATGCCAGTGTTGTAGCTGTACTGGAACAGCTTGGCTAGAGGTGTGGCTAGTTCTGGAGCACAAGTCTTCAGCACGATAGCTGGGATGTTGTCGGTGGCCCACAGCCTTTGCTGTATCCAGTGCACTCAGCTATTTCTTGATATCACGTGGAGTGAATCGAATTGGCTGAAGACTGGCTTCTGTGGTGGTGGGGACCTCAGGAGGAGGCCGATATGGATCATCCACTCGGCACTTCTGGCTGAAGATGGTTCCAAACGCTTCAGCCTTGTCTTTTGCACTCACGTGCTGGGCTCCACCATCATTGAGGGTGGGGATATTCATGGAGCCTCCTCCTCCTGTTAGTTGTTTAATGGTCCACCACCATTCATGACTGGTTGTGGCAGGACTGCAGAGCTTTGATCTGATCCGTTGATTGTGGGATCACTTTGCCCTGTCTATAGCATGCTGCTTCTGCTTTTTAGCATGCATGTAGTCCTGTGTTGCAGCTTCCCCAGGTTGGCACTTTTAGGTACGCCTGGTGCTGCTCCTGGCAACACTCCTCATTGAACCAGGGTTGGTCCCCTGGCTTGATGGTAATGGTAGAGTGAGGGATATGCCGGGCCATGAGGTTACAGATTGTGGTGGAATACAATTCTGCTGCTGCTGATGGCCCACAGCACCTCATGGATGCCCAGTTTTCAGCTGCTAGACCTGTTCTGAATCTATCCCATTTAGCACGGCGGTAGTGCCACACAACACAATGGAGGGTGTTCTCAGTGTGAAGACAGGACTTCGTCTCCACAATGACTGTGCGGTGGTCACTGTTACCAACGCTGTCATGGACAGATGCATCTGCGACAGGTAGATTGGTGAGGACGAGGTCAAGTAGGTTTTTCCCTCGTGTTGGTTCTCTCACCACCTGTCGCAGGCCCAGACTGGCAGTTATATCCTTCAGGACATAAGAACATAAGAACATAAGAAATAGGAGCAGGAGTAGGCCAATCGGCCCCTCGAACCTGCTCCACCATTCAATAAGATCATGGCTGATCTGATCCTAACCTCAAATCTTCTATCACTCTGCATCCACCCGAACCCATGTGATCTCCCGGGAGAGGCGAAAAACCAGATAAAGACCCAATGGCCAATTTGGGAGAAAAAAATCTGGGAAATTCCTCTCCGACCCATCTAGGCGATCAAAACTCTTCCAGGAGATCACTCTGTCCCTATATTTTCTACAGTACTTACCTTCTGTAAAGGCAATCTCCACCCTAGCCAGGAACAGGAATAAAACCATCTCCTGAAATCTAACACAGAATTAGAACACAGTAGGAGCAGAACCAGGCTACACGGCCCCTGGGCCCACTCCACTACCCACAGGGCCATGACCATTCCGAACCTAGACTCATGTCCAATTTCCTGCCCGCTCCCCGTAACCCTTAATTCCCTTTACTTCTAGGAAACTATCTATTTCTGTTTTAAATTTATTTAATGATGTAGCTTCCACAGCCTTCTGGGGCAGCAAATTCCACAAACCCACCACCCTCTGAGTGAAGAAGTTTCTCCTCATCTCAGTTTTGAAAGAGCAGCCCCTTATTTTAAGATTATGCCCCCTAGTTCTAGTTTCACCCTTCATTGGGAACATCCTCACCGCATCCACCCGATCAAGCCCCTTCACAATCTTATATGTTTCAATAAGATCGCCTCTCATTCTTCTGAACTCCAATGAGTAGAGTCCCAATCTACTCAACCTCTCCTCATATGACCACCCCCTCATCCCCGGGATTAACCGAGTGAACCTTCTTTGTACTGACTCGAGAGCAAGTATGTCTTTTCTTAAGTATGGACACCAAAACTGTATGCAGTATTCCAGGTGCGGTCTCACCAATACCTTGTACAACTGCAGCAATACCTCCCTGTTTTTATATTCCATCCCCCTAGCAATAAAAGCCAACATTCCATTGGCCTTCTTGATCACTTGCTGCACCTGCATATTAACTTTTTGAGTTTTGTGCACCAGGACCCCCAGATCCCTTTGTACTACAGTACTTTCCAGTTTCTTGCCATTAAGATAATAACTTGCTCTATGATTTTTCCTGCCAAAGTGCATAACCTCACACTTTCCAGTATTGTATTCCATCTGCCAAATCTCTGCCCACTTACTTAGCCTGTCTATGTAACTTTGCAGGTTTTTTATGTCCTCCTCACTCACTACTTTCCCTCCCATCTTTGTATCATCTGCAAACTTTGATATGTTACACTCAGTCCCCTCCTCCAAATCGTTAATATAGATTGTAAAGAGTTGGGGACCCAGCACTGACCCCTGCGGAACACCACTAGTTACTGATTGCCAGTCTGAGAATGAACCATTTGTCCCAACTCTCTGCTTTCTGTTAGAGAGCCAATCCTCCACCCACACCAGAATATTACCCCCAATCCCGTGACTTCCCCTTCATGAAACCATGCTGAGTTTGTCCTATTAAATTATGTTTATCCAAATGTCCCGTTACTGTCTCCTTAATAATGGACTCTAACATTTTACCAACCACAGATGTTAGACTAACAGGTCTATAGTTTCCAGCCTTCTGCCTACTACCCTTTTTAAATAAGGGTGTTACATTAGCAGTTTTCCAATCTGCCGGGCCAGCTCGGTCAGTAGTGGTGCTACCGAGCCACTCTTAGTGATGGACATTGAAGTCCCCCACCCAGAGTACATTCTGTGCCCTTGCTACCCTCAGTGCTTCTGCCAAGTGGTGTTCAACATGGAGGAGTACGGATTCATCAGCTGAGGGAGGGCAGTAGGTGGTAATCAGCAGGAGGTTTCCTTGCCCATGCTTGACCTGAAGCCATAACTTCATGGTGTCCAGAGTCAATGTTGAGGACTCTCAGGGCCTCTCCTTCCCGACTGTATTCCACTGTGCCACCATCCCTGGTGGGTCGACTATAAGTTGCGATTCTGTCTATGTCAGGCTGTTGTTTGACTAGTCTGTGGGACAGCTTTCCCAATTTTGGCACAAGTTCCCAGATGTTGGTGAGGAGGACTTTGCAGGGTTGACTGGGCTGGGTGTGCCGTTGTCGTGTCCGTAGCCAATGCCCTGGTTGATGCTGAGTGGTCCATCCGGTTTCATTCTTATTATTGTGTTTTATAGCGGTTTGTTACAACTGAGTGTCTCGCTGGGCCATTTCAGAGGACAGTTTAGAGTCAACCACATTGCTGTGGGTCTGGAGTCACATGTAGGCCAGACCGGGTAAGGACGGCAGATTTCCTTCCTAAAGGACATTAGTGAACCAGATGGGTTTTTACGACAATCCGATAGTTTGATGGTTACTATTGCTGGTAATAGTAATTATTCCAGATTTTTATTTTATTAACTGAATTTAAATTCCTAGCTGCCGGGTGGGATGTGAACTCACGTCTCTGGATCATTAGTTGAGGATTTGGATTACTAGCCCAGTGACATTACCACTACACTACCGTTCCCTGTATGGGGGAGGGTAGTGATGTGTTAGCGCAGTGTTGAAGGGTTTGACAAGGTGTTTACTTGAGTGGAAGTCTGATGTCCGCTGCTCACAGCTGTCTCCGTAGGTCCCAGCCTTGCAGATGCACTCACAGCTGTTATCCACCATCACTGTTTTGCCGTTATTGAGACATGGGGTGCACCGGCAGGGGTCGAAGTTCACCATGTAGTCCAGCATGGCTTGTTCCATGTTGCGACGTTTGGTGACCGCACAAGGTATTCCCGTCACCAATCCCAGAATGGGCCGGAGCTGCAGAATCAAATTACTGAGATAAATCAAGAGAGACTGAGAGAGAGAGACTGAGAGAGACTGAGATAGACTGAGAGACTGAGATAGACAGAGACTGAGATAGACAGAGACACTGAGATAGACAGAGAGAGAGAGACTGAGAGAGAGAGAGAGAGAGAGAGAGAGAGACTGAGATAGACTGAGAGAGATTGAGATAGACTGAGAGAGAGAGAGAGAGAGAGACTGAGGGACCTTGACAATGTACAGACTTCGTGAGCATAGCCTGGCCATCGAAAAAGGCAGACACAGGCTGCCTAGAGAGGACAGGCTGTGCTCTCACTGCAGTCAGGGAGAGATGGAGACAGAGATGCACTTCCTCACAACTTGTGGAAACTATCAGGACATAAGGGGTAATTTCTACCCAAAATTCATAAAAATATGCCCTGAATTCAAAAATTTGAATGACCACCAAAAACTCCCATATCTATTAAGGGAACAGAGAAAATGTGTAACATTAGCGGCAAACTATGTTACAGCTTGCCATAAGCAGAGGGACAACCAGTGACCAGTGAATCTAAGAAAAGACTATATGTATGTTATATGTGTGTATCTATATATATAAAGCGGCTCTTCTGTCTGTCTGTCCCGATGTCTGTCTGTCTGTCCGTTCTCTATACGTTTGAAAGTTACAGAGCGTACCGACGCGCGCGTCGCCTCAAAAGAAAGCTTGCGATTCCGGACATAGGCGTATTTACGTTTCGGCCGGACAAAAATCCCACCCGCGGTATCCCAAAAACGTTCAGCGTTCCGCTCATTATCATCTCATTAGCGACCGTGTGACGTCGAGGTCCACCAATCGGACGGCGGGTTCCTTCCTACAGTTGAGTGTCGAGTGACTCGACGATTGACCAATCCTACGCTTCGGTGACCTGACCGGTCGACCAATCGGTGCATGTGTGGGCGGGCCTTATCCTTCTGAACCGAGGTGAGTGGCCG
Source organism: Somniosus microcephalus (assembly GCF_052327205.1). Taxonomy (NCBI): domain Eukaryota; kingdom Metazoa; phylum Chordata; class Chondrichthyes; order Squaliformes; family Somniosidae; genus Somniosus; species Somniosus microcephalus. Next base: position 9,318,639 of record NC_140987.1, on the reverse strand, counting down.
CCATCTTGATTTTTCACAATTTTTTCCCCCACACTTTCTGTGTGTTAGGGAACTAAGGTAAATATTTCAATGATGTGTTAGGGAATTAAATAACAATTTAATAGGGGGGGGGAGAGCCTCGGGAAATCGCGGGGGGAGGAGAGCCTCGGGAAATCGCGGGGGGGGGAGAGCCTCGGGAAATCGCGGGGGGGGGAAGAGCCTCGGGAAATCGCGGGGGGGGGAGAGCCTCGGGAAATCGCGGGGGGGGGGGAGAGCCTCGGGAAATCACGGGGGGGGGAAGAGCCTCGGGAAATCGCGGGGGGGGGGCGAGCCTCGGGAAATCGCGGGGGGGGGAGAGCCTCGGGAAATCGCGGGGGGGAGCGAGCCTCGGGAAATCGCGGGGCGTTCGCGCCACCCGCACTGACCGCGCATGCGCCGCCCGCACTGACCGCGCATGCGCCGCCCGCACTGACCGCGCATGCGCCGCCCGCACTGACCGCGCATGCGCCGCCCGCACTGACCGCGCATGCGCCGCCCGCCCGCCCACAGCGGCCGTCCATCAGCCGCGTGATACGCGGGGTACCTCAGCTCCGGACCTCAGGCGCTAGGCAGGGGGAGGGGCCGGAGAGAGGGACAGAGGGGAGTGGGGGAGCGGGGGAGGCGAGGGGAGGGAGGGAGGGGAGGGGAGGGAGAGGAGGGGAGGGGAGGGAGGGGAGGGAGAGGAGGGGAGGGAGAGGAGGGGAGGGAGGGGAGGAGGGGAAGGGAGGGGAGGGGAGGGAGGGAGGGGAGGGGAGGGGAGGGGAGGGAGGGAGGGGAGGGGAGGGGAGGGGAGGGAGGGAGGGAGGGGAGGGGAGGGAGGGAGGGGAGGGGAGGGAGGGATAGGACAGGGAGAGGGAGAGGACATGACAGGGAGAGGGGGGACACACAGGGGCAGGGAGACCAAGCGCCCCAAAATTGCCCACTGACCGCGCATGCGCCGCCCGCCCGCCCACAGCGGTCGTCCAGTGAGTCAGAGATAGACTGAGAGAGAGAGAGACTGAGAGACGGAGATAGGGCTCATGGGGTTGGGGGTAATATAGCATGGATAGAGGATTGGTTAATGGACAGAAAACAGAGAGTAGGGATAAACGGGTCATTTTCAGGTTGGCAGGTTGTAACTAGTGCGGTGCCGCAAGGATCAGTGTTGGGGCCTCAGCTATTTACAATCTATATTAATGACCTAGATGAAGGGACCGAGTGTAATGTTTCCAAGTTTGCTGATGATACAAAGCTAGGTGGGACAGTAAGCTGTGAGGAGAACACAGAGTCTGCAAAGGGATATAGATAGACTGAGTGAGTGGGCAGTAAGGTGACAGATGGAGTATAATGTAGGGAAATGTGAGATTATTCACTTTGGTAGGGGTGCCAAGCTCGCCTGGGTGCCGGAATTACCGCTCCGGACGGAGCCGCTTGCGCCATCCCGATATTCAGTTTCAGCGCCCCAAACGGAAGCGCGGCGCTGCTCGAGGCGCCCCGCATCCCTCTTGGGGCGCTGCAACTGAATATCGCAGCGCAACGTGCCGCAGCGCCACACGCTGTGGCATGGTGCGCTGCGGTACTGCAGGCCTTCCTCCCCTTCTTAAAGGGGAGGGGCCTGCAGCAGCGCGATCGGCGATCGCGAGTGCCGGCAAAAGAGCCCGGCACCGAGGAGAAGTGCCGGGCTCTTGGGACAAAGCCGGCACAACGCGGGGGGGCACTCAGGAGGCCAGGGACGGCGGCGCGAGGAGGTGCTGGCAGGCAGCCATCAAAAAAAATGGCCGCCCCGCACCTCCCCTTTAATTAGCACCTCTACCGCCGCAGGTAGGCCCCCTGAACCGGTCGCGAATTGCGACTGGCATTCCAGCGGGGGCACTGCCAAATATCATGATCGGGGCGGCAGCGGGGCGCTGCGCACACCGATGACGTCATCGGTGGCGGCGCAGCGCTACAGGCTAACGTCGCAATTAATGCCCCGCTGAATTATGCGGGAGGCGTGGCCATTGGCGCTAAACCCACTAAGTGCCCTCTTTAGGCGCTAACTGGTGGCGCAGCCCACAGAATTTCTAGGCCAATATTTTTTAAATGGTGAGAAACTTTTAAATGTTGGTATTCAGAGAGATTTGGGTGTCCTCGTGCAAGAAACACAGAAAGCTAGCATGCAGGTACAGCAAGCAATAAGGAAGGCAAATGGCATGTTGGCCTTTATTGCAGGGGGTTGGAGTGTAAGAGTAAGGAAGTCTTGCTACAATTGTACAGGGCCTTGGTGAGACCACACCTGGAGCACTGGGCACAGTTTTGGTCTCCTTATCTAAGGAAGGATATACTTGCCTTGGAGGCGGTGCAACGAAGGTTCACTAGATTGATTCCTGGGATGAGAGGGCTGTCCTATGTGGAGAGATTGTGTAGAATGGGCCGATACTCTCTGGAGTTTAGGAGAATGAGAGGTGATCTCATTGAAACATACAAGATTCTGAAGGGGATTGACAGGGTAGATGCTGAGAGGTTGTTTCCCCCTAGCTGGAGAGTCTAGAACTAGGAGGCTTAGTCTCAGGATAAGGGGTCGGCCATTTAGGATTGAGATGAGGAGAAATTTCTTCACTCAGAGGGCTGTGAATCTTTGGAATTCTCTGCCCCAGAGGGCTGTGGAGGCTCAGTCGTTGAGTAGATTCAAGGCTGAGGTCGATAGATTTTTGGACTCTAGAGGAATCAAGGGATATAGAGATTGGGTGGGAAAGTGGAGTTGAGGTCGATGATCAGCCATGATCTTATTGAATGGTGGAGCAGGCTCGAGGGGCCGAATGGCCGACTCCTGCTCCTAATTCTTATGTTCTTAGACTGAGAGCGAGAGAAAGAAAGAGAGAGACTGCCATACCTACTAGGGGAAGAGAGAAATTGCGTAACACTAGCGGCACACTATGTTACAGCTTGCCATAAACAGAGGGACAACCACTAAAGATAAGATAAGAGTATATATAAATTATATGAAAGTATATTTATACACTCAGGGATATATCTGTTTATACACTGTATGGATAGATCTGTATTTTTGTGAACAAACATGAATGTTTTCCGATGCTTTGGCAACATAAGATGTAACTTGTCATGCCAATAAAGCGATTTGAATTGAATTGTAAATTGACTGTGACTGTTTGGTACTCTGAAGTATCAGAGCACAGAAGGCAATGTGTTGAATGGATTCCAGTCCGGTTATTGTAGCCCAGGGACTGTCGTGGACGGTTAATTTATTCCCCACCCCTAGTTGCCCGAGAGTGGCGATTGTTTCCAATACTGAGTGACTTGCTTAGCCATGTCAGAGTGTGGTAAGAGTCAAGCACGGTGGTGTGGGACTGGAGTCACGTGTAGACCAGACCGGGTAAGGACGACAGGTTCCCCTCCCTGACGGACATCAGTGAACCAGTTGGGTTTTTACGACAATCCAGCGGATTTCATGGTCACTTTGTCTGGTGCCTGTCCATACAGGAGCAGATTTATTGAACTCAATGTCACAACTTCCCAGGGTTGGACTTGAACTCAGGACGTCTACTGAACCAACTCGATCTGTCCCTGTCACTATCCCTGCAGCCTCCAGTCACCATCACACCCAGATATCCGTCCAGCTCCTTTGTAAAGGATTTAAATTGATCATAGACGACATTACAGCCCCTCGTAAATAGTGGGGACTGGGGTCAGGAGGGCGAAGGTCACAGTATGGGTGGGGTCAGGAGGGCAAAGGTCACACTCCCTGGAGGATCGTTATAGGGTGGGGTCAGGAGGGTAAAGGTCACAGTATAGGATGGGGTCAGGAGGGCGAAGGTCACAACCCCTGGTCGATAGTATAGGGTGGGGTCAGGAGGGCGAAGGTCACAGTATAGGGTGGGGTCAGGAGGGCGAAGCTTACAGTATAGGGTGGGGTCAGGAGGGCTATGGTCACAGTATAGGGTGGGGTCAGGAGGGCGAAGGTCACAGTATAGGGTGGGGTCAGGAGGGCGAAGGTCACAGTATAGGGTGGGGTCAGGAGGGCGAAGGTCACAGTATAGGGTGGGGTCAGGAGGGTGAAGGTCACAGTATAGGGTGGGGTCAGGAGGGCGAAGGTCACAGTATAGGGTGGGGTCAGGAGGGCGAAGGTCACAGTATAGGGTGGGGTCAGGAGGGAGAGCAGCAGAGATGGGAACGACTCACCTTGAAGTCCACCACGGTGGGGTTGTCGCGGACTGACTCCACCCATTGCTTGTACTTTTCCCCCGTGGGGTCGGGCTTGTTCTTCTCCCAGGCCAGGGCTGCAGCAAACTCCGCTCGCCCTCCCCGCACCATTGACACCGACTTCTCCGCAGCTTCCAGAATCGAACCTGGCCGCAAAACAAATCAAAGGCCCGAGTGTGCACCGGCCCAATACCAGCCGCGCTTCCGGCCCGCCCATTCACAGAATCATAGAGGTTTACAGCACAGGAGGAGGCCATTCGGCCCACCATGTCCGTGTCGGCCGACAAAGAGCTCTCCAGCCTAATCCCACTTTCCGGCTCTTGGTCCGTAGCCCTGTAGGTTACGGCACTTCAAGTGCACATCCAAGTACTTATTAAATGTGATGAGGGTTTCTGCCTCTACCACCCTTTCAGGCAGTGAGTTCCAGACCCCCACCACCCTCTGGGTGAAGAAATTTCTCCTCATCTCCCCCCTAATGCTCCGACCAATTACTTTAAATCTGTGCCCCCTGGTTATTGACCCCTCTGCTAAGGGAAATAGGTGCTTCCTATCCACTCTATCGAGGCCCCTCATAATTTTATACACCTCAATTAAGTCTCTCCTCAGCCTCCTCTGTTCCAAAGAAAACAACCCCAGCCTATCCAATCTTTCCTCATAGCTAAAATTCTCCAGCCCAGGCCACATCCTCGTAAATTCAGGGACCAGAGACTCTCCATCTGATCCCATGGACTCCCACCATCCCTTCCGTGGGAGCCTCCGGTGAAGAGCCAGGGACCAAGGTCACGGGGGAGGGGGACAGTGTGGGGTCTGGCCACACCACCAGTGGTTCGGGGGACACCCCCTTGTGGGGGCAGCTATGTGTGGTGTCTGGGGTGGGGGTGGGCAGGATCCTGACTGACTCCTACCCTCCCCTCAACCCCGCCCTCGAGCTCAACCACCTGCCCTGCCATCAACTTTGACCCTAGGGGGTCCTGGTGCCCACCAATGGCACAAAGGGACCCTCCCGGACCTTATGACCTTTGGTGAGGTCGGAGGTGGTGGTCTGGGGTGGACCTACTGTGACCCCTAACCCCACACAGCCCCTAACCCGCGCCAAGGATTTCCAGGGTATCACAGTCTAGGCTCACACATGATGAATGGAGATTGGGATGAGGTATTGGGGGGGGGGGCGATACTCCCTGGGACTGTAGCCCAAACAGTCCGAACCTTCAGGGGAGAGGACAAGAACACATAGAGACCAACCCTGAGGATCAAATTACCCCTCGTACCTTCACTGATAAAAAGAAAGACTTGCCTTTATACCGGGCCTTTCATGGCCTCAGGACATTCTTTACAATCAATTAAGTACTGTTTTGAAGTGTAGTCACTGTTGTAATGTAGGATACGCGGCAGCCAGTTTGCGCACAGCAAGCTCCCACAAACTGTTTTAGTGAAGCTGGTTGAGGAATAAATATTGGCCAGGACACCGGGGAGAACTCCCCTGCTCACTACAGTCCCGTGAGAACTTTTACAGTCCACCTGAAAAAGCAGCTGGGGCCTCGGTTTAAGGTCTGATCCAAAATACGGCACCTCCAACAGTGCAAAGCTTCCTCAGTACTGACCCTCCGACAGTGCAGCACTCCCTCAGTACTGACCCTTCGACAGTGCAGCACTCCCCCAGTACTGACCCTCCGACAGTGCAGCACTCCCCCAGTACTGACCCTTCGACAGTGCAGCACTCCCCCAGTACTGACCCTTCGACAGTGCAGCACTCCCCCAGTACTGACCCTTCGACAGTGCAGCGCTCCCTCAGCATTGCCCCCTCCAAAAGTGCAGCGCTCCCTCAGTACGGCCCCTCCGACAGTGTAGCCCTCCCTCAGTACGGCCCCTCCGACAGTGTAGCACTCCCTCAGTACTGCCCCTCCGACAGTGCAGCACTCCCTCAGTACGGCCCCTCCAAGAGTGTAGCACTCCCTCAGTACTGCCCCTCCCACAGTGCAGCACTCCCTCAGTACTGCCCCTCCAAGAGTGCAGCACTCCCTCAGTACTGCCCCTCCCACAGTGCAGCACTCCCTCAGTACTGCCCCTCCAACAGTGCAGCACTCCCTCAGTACGGCCCCTCCAAGAGTGTAGCACTCCCTCAGTACTGCCCCTCCGACAGTGCAGCACTCCCTCAGTACGGTCCCTCCAAGAGTGTAGCACTCCCTCAGTACTGCCCCTCCGACAGTGCAGCACTCCCTCAGTACTGCCCCTCCGACAGTGCAGCACTCCCTCAGTACGGCCCCTCCGACAGTGCAGCGCTCCCTCAGTACTGCCCCTCCGACAGTGCAGCACTCCTTCAGTACGGCCCCTCCGACAGTGCAGCCTTCCCTCTGTACTGCCGCTCCGACAGTGCAGCGCTCCCTCAGTACTGCCCCTCCGACAGCGCAGCGCTCCCTCAGTACTGCCTCTCCGACAGTGCAGCATTCCCTCAGTACTGCCCCTCCGACAGTGCTGCACTCCCTCAGTACTGCCCCTCCGACAGTGCGGCTCTCCCTCAGTACTGCCTCTCCGACAGTGCAGCACTCCCTCAGTACTGCCCCTCTGACAGTGCAGCTCTCCCTCAGTACTGCCCCTCCGACAGTGCGGCGCTCCCTCAGCATTGCCCCCTCCGACAGTGCAGCACTCCCTCAGTACGGCCCCTGCGACAGTGCAGCCCTCCCTCAGTACTGCCTCTCTGACAGTGCAGCGCTCCCTCAGTACTAACACTCTGACAGTGCAGCACTCCCTCAGTACTGTCCCTCCGACAGTGAAGCGCTCCCTCAGTACTGTCCCTCCGACAGTGCGGCGCTCCCTCAGTACTGCCCCTCCGACAGTGCGGCGCTCCCTCAGTACTGCACTGGGAGTGTCAGCCTGGTTTATGTGCTCCAGTCTCTGGAGCGGGACTTGCACCCACAACCTTTTGACTGAAAGGGGAGAGAGTTCTGCCCACTGAGCCAAAGCTGACAACTGACTTTTGTTGCTTACCTTTTGTCTTGATGGTCATGCTGTTGTCTGTACATTTTGTCCTGGTTTTCCTGACCTTGATAAAGAAGACGCGTGTAACTGTCTCAGTCCTCACACACTCCGACATCTGCGATTGCGTGAGACCTGTGGAGACAGAACGTTACATGAAACATGGCCGATTCCCGAACCATGTGACATGGCCTGGTCACCTCAGATAGACAATGGCAGCCTTAGAACGAGAGAGCGAGAGAGATGGGTGGTGGAGAGAGATGGGCGGGAGAGAGAGACAGGCGGGAGAGAGACGGGCGGGGGAGAGAGACGGCCGGGGGAGAGACGGGCGGGGGAGAGAGAGAGACAGGCGGGGGAGAGAGACGGGCGGGGGAGAGAGACGGGCGGGGGAGAGAGACGGGCGGGGAGAGAGACGGGCGGGGGAGGGAGACGGGCGGGGGAGAGAGACGGGCGGGGGAGAGAGACGGGCGGGGGAGGGAGACGGGTGGGGGAGGGAGACGGGTGGGGGAGGGAGACAGGGAGAGGGGTGAGAGAGACGGGGAGAGACGGAGAGACATGTACGAAATCATGAATCAAAAGAAATTGTGAATCGTAAAAGGAATAATGGTTTTATAAAAGAAATGGGTTTGCCGAGCTCAGCAGCCAGGATAAGCTGATGACAGAAGAAACCAATCATGTTAGGCAAGGAGTTGCACAAAGAGCTGAGGTCGTTTACATGGGCAGAACACAGAAACAGGCCTTGATGTAGGTGTAGCTAGGCCTGATAAGAGAGCCTTATGATAAATGCTGAAGTTGACTATGAATGTTTAAGAAGTTACAGTATTCCTTTTGTCCGAAAGTCTGTCTTTAAAAGAAAGTGCTTGTTTTAGCTCCACCCACTTCTCTGTGCATGGAGCTAAAGGCTGTTTAACCCTTTGTAGTCTTGTCTTGGATTTTGGAAGTTTTAAGAATGTGCGAATATGTTGAGTCTGTTCATTTTAATTTAACTCAGAATTGGGAAAAAAAACTTTGAACTACAATTTAAGTTAAGCTGGTGGGGAAAAGCTGAGAAAAACAAAAAGTTGGTTTAGCAAAAGATTAAGTTTCAGGCTAAGATTTAACCTTGGTGTCGCGGTTGCTATGGTGAATTTTCCAAAGCAGTTTGATTTGATTTGTTTAAATGTGAAAACTAATTTTTCTCCAGTTATATTCAGTATTTTTACAGTCATTTGAAAAGGCATCTGAAGAAAGAACAAAGAGAAATATGATATAAGACTTTGGAAGGAAGAATGAAAAAGCAAATTATTATTTAAATGGAGAGAGATTACAAAATGCTGCGGTACAGAGGGATCTGGGGGTTCTGGTACACGAAACACAAAAAGTTAGCATGTAGGGACAGCAAGTAATTAGGAAGGCTAATGGAATGTTGGCTTTTATTGCAAGGGGGATGGAGTATAAAAGTAGGGAAGTTTTGATGCAACTTTACAGGGTGTTGGTGAGACCGCACCTGGAGTACTGCGTACAGTTTTGGTCTCCTTATTTAAGGAGGGATATATTTGCATTGGAGGCAGTTCAGAGAAGGTTCATGAGATTGATTCCGGAGATGAAGGGGTTGTCTTATGAAGAAAGGTTGAGCAGGTTGGGCCTATACTCATTGGAGTTTAGAAGAACGAGAGGGGATCTTATTGAAACATGTAAGATTCTGAGGGGGCTTGACAGGGTAGATGCAGAGAGGATGTTTCCCCTCATGGGGGAATCTAGAACTAGGGGGCATAGTCTCAGAATAAGGGGTCACTCATTTAAGACGGAGATGAAAAGGAATTTCTTCTCAGAGGGTCGTGAATCTTTAGAATTCTCTGCCCCAGAGCGCTGTGGAGGCGGAGTCACTGAATATATTCAAGGCAGAGATTGACGGACATTTGAGCAACAGGGGAGTCGAGGGGTCTGGGGAGAGAGCGGGAAAGTGGAGTTGAGGCCAAGATTGGATCAGCCATGATCTTATTGAATGGCGGAGCAGGCTCGAGGGGCCGAATGGCCGACTCCTGCTCCTGTTTCTTATGTAAGACTGAATTTAACTGTGACTGTAATAATTGTGTTTTGTCAGTAACAGAGCGTGGGAAAAGCCAGTGCGAATCCAGTATGAGGTGGTTTTGGTGGTGCCTCCTGTGTCACGACTACCACAACTACCATGCTTTACAGGTCTAACAGGACCTGTCCCATTGATAGCCCCAGTTTCTGCTTCACTCCACATCTACCCACAACCATCAACCAACACGTTTTACTCAACATCAAAACCTATGCTCAAGTGAAACTGACAGTAAATGAAATACTTAAGTATGAGCTGCACAATTATGTGGCACAATTCAGATACTACAGTCCCCTGTTGTCTAAGGGTTTCAGTGAGCTCATGATGTGACTGAATTCCTCTCTAAAGCATTTTTATGTTTTGGAGCAAGACAACTCGAGAATGGATATTGAAATTGACAGCATAGGAGACGACTCACACTGGTGGGATATTGGGCTTAATACATCAGCACACTCTTAGGTTCGTATTATTTCACACGCTCTGGTAGTTCTCCGACTTGTAATGATAGTATATTTGATATATGTAACCCATGTAGTAAGACTTTGATACATAAGCCAATTGTGTACTCATGCCCATGACTAACCAGCACCAACAAATTCATTGAGCATGAAGCAACGTAGAGGAGACCCCAAGCGGGGAAAAATCAAGAAATCCAGAAGCTAGGAGAACAAGACTGGTATGAATCTGTCTACATTAGCCAAACTCCCCGGTTGAGAATTATGGCTCTATTCTTGGTGATAGCTCAAGGGTTTGTGTTAATGATTCTGATGATATTGGTATGTTTAGGGAATTCCAGAGCTTAGGGCCTCGGTAGCTGAAGGCACGGCTGCCAATGGTGGATTGATTAAAATTGGGCCGTGCCTTCAGCTGCCTAGGCTCTAAGCTCTGGAATTCCCTCCCTAAACCTTTCCGCCTCTCTGCCTCTCTCTCCTCCTTTAAGACGCTCCTTAAAACCCACCCCTTTGACCAAGCTTTTGGTGGACAATGGAGAAAAGTTGTTGGAGGAGGATGGAGTGGTCAACCATGTCAAAGGCTGCAGACAGGTCGAGAAGGATGAGGAGGGATAGTTTACCGCAGTCACAGTCACATAGGATGTCATTTGTGCCTTTGATGAGAGCCGTTTTGGTGCTGTGGCAGGGGAGGAAACCTGATTGGAGGGATTCAGAAATGGAGTTCCGGGAAAGAGGGGCACGGATTTGGGAGGTGACAACACGTTCAAGGACTTTGGAGAGGAAAGGGAGGTTGGAGATGGGGCGGTAGTTTGCAAGGATGGAGGGGGTCAAAGGTCGATTTTTTTGAGGAGAGGGGTGATGACGGCCGATTCGAAGGGGAGGGTACCTGAGAAGAGAGAACCATTAACTATGTCAGCTAACACGGGGGCCAGGAAGGGAAGTTTGCTGGTCAGCAGTTTGGTGGGAATAGGGTCGAAGGAGCAGGAGGTGGGTCTCATGGACAAAATGAGTTCAGAAAGGGCATGAGGGGAGATTGGAGAGAAACTGGAGAAAGGTGCGAGTTCAGGGCTAGGGAAGTCCATCTCTAAATAGCCACAATCCACCCATTACTGACAGCATCTCACTCACCAACCCTTCACTCACCCCCTCCATAAATAGCCTCAATCCACTCTCCTCCACTCTCCCCCACACTATAAAGCACCAACCTCGATCCCCAGACCTTCCCCCAAACTATAGCCCATTACCCCAGGTCCCCACGCCCCCCAAACTTTAGCCCATTACCCCCAGTCCCCACGCCCCCCACACTATAGCCCATTACCCCCGGTCCCCACGCCCCCCACACTATAGCCCATTACCCCCGGTCCCCACTCCCCCCCACACTATAGCCCATTACCCCCGATCCCCACTCCCCCCACACTATGGCCCATTACCCCCAGTCCCCACTCCCCCCCAAACTATAGCCCATTACCCCCGGTCCCCACTCCCCCCCACACTATAGCCCATTACCCCCGGTCCCCACTCCCCCCCACACTATAGCCCATTACCCGCAGTCCCCACTCCCCCCCACACTATAGCCCATTACCCCCGGTCCCCACTCCCCCCCACACTATAGCCCATTACCCCCGGTCCCCACTCCCCCCACACTATAGCCCATTACCCCCGGTCCCCACTCCCCCCACACTAGAGCCCATTACCCCCGGTCCCCACTCCCCCCACACTATGGCCCATTACCCCCAGTCCCCACTCCCCCCCACACTATAGCCCATTACCCCCAGTCCCCACTCCCCCCACACGATAGCCCATTACCCCCGGTCCCCACTCCCCCCCACACTATAGCCCATTACCCCCGGTCCCCACTCCCCCCCACACTATAGCCCATTACCCCCGGTACCCACTCCCCCCACACTATAGCCCATTACCCCCAGTCCCCAGTCCCCCCCACACTATAGCCCATTACCCCCGGTCCCCACTCCCCCCACACTATAGCCCATTACCCCCAGTCCCCAGTCCCCCCCACACTATAGCCCATTACCCCCAGTCCCCAGTCCCCCCCACACTATAGCCCATTACCCCCGGTCCCCACTCCCCCCACACTAGAGCCCATTACCCCCGGTACCCACTCCCCCCACACTATAGCCCATTACCCCCAGTCCCCAGTCCCCCCCACACTATAGCCCATTACCCCCGGTCCCCACTCCCCCCACACTATAGCCCATTACCCCCAGTCCCCAGTCCCCCCACACTAGAGCCCATTACCCCCGGTCCCCACTCCCCCCCACACTATAGCCCATTACCCCCGGTCCCCACTCCCCCCACACTATAGCCCATTACCCCCAGTCCCCAGTCACCCCCCACACAATAGCCCATTACCCCCGGTCCCCACTCCCCCCCACACTATAGCCCATTACCCCCGGTCCCCACTCCCCCCACACTAGAGCCCATTACCCACGGTCCCCACTCCCCCCACACTATAGCCCATTACCCCCGGTCCCCACTCCCCCCACACTATAGCCCATTACCCCCAGTCCCCAGTCCCCCCCACACTATAGCCCATTACCCCCGGTCCCCACTCCCCCCACACTAGAGCCCATTACCCACAGTCCCCACTCCCCCCACACTATAGCCCATTACCCCCGGTCCCCACTCCCCCCACACTATAGCCCATTACCCCCGGTCCCCACTCCCCCCACACTATAGCCCATTACCCCCGGTCCCACTCCCCCCACACTAGAGCCCATTACCCCCGGTCCCCACTCCCCCCACACTAGAGCCCATTACCCCCGGTCCCCACTCCCCCCACACTAGAGCCCATTACCCCCGGTCCCCACTCCCCCCACACTATAGCCCATTACCCCCGGTCCCCACTCCCCCCCACACTATAGCCCATTACCCCCGGTCCCCACTCCCCCCACACTATAGCCCATTACCCCCAGTCCCCACTCCCCCCCACACTATAGCCCATTACCCCCGGTCCCCACTCCCCCCACACTAGAGCCCATTACCCCCGGTCCCCACTCCCCCCACACTAGAGCCCATTACCCCCAGTCCCCACTCCCCCCCACACTAGAGCCCATTACCCCCAGTCCCCACTCCCCCCACACTATAGCCCATTACCCCCGGTCCCCACTCCCCCCACACTAGAGCCCATTACCCCCGGTCCCCACTCCCCCCACACTATAGCCCATTACCCACGGTCCCCACTCCCCCCCACACTATAGCCCATTACCCCCGATCCCCACTCCCCCCACACTATGGCCCATTACCCCCAGTCCCCACTCCCCCCCAAACTATAGCCAATTACCCCCGGTCCCCACTCCCCCCCACACTATAGCCCATTACCCCGGTCCCCACTCCCCCCCACACTATAGCCCATTACCCGCAGTCCCCACTCCCCCCCACACTATAGCCCATTACCCCCGGTCCCCACTCCCCCCCACACTATAGCCCATTACCCCCGGTCCCCACTCCCCCCACACTATAGCCCATTACCCCCGGTCCCCACTCCCCCCACACTAGAGCCCATTACCCCCGGTCCCCACTCCCCCCACACTATGGCCCATTACCCCCAGTCCCCACTCCCCCCCACACTATAGCCCATTACCCCCAGTCCCCACTCCCCCCACACGATAGCCCATTACCCCCGGTCCCCACTCCCCCCCACACTATAGCCCCTTACCCCCGGTCCCCACTCCCCCCCACACTATAGCCCATTACCCCCGGTACCCACTCCCCCCACACTATAGCCCATTACCCCCAGTTCCCAGTCCCCCCCACACTATAGCCCATTACCCCCGGTCCCCACTCCCCCCACACTATAGCCCATTACCCCCAGTCCCCAGTCCCCCCCACACTATAGCCCATTACCCCCAGTCCCCAGTCCCCCCCACACTATAGCCCATTACCCCCGGTCCCCACTCCCCCCACACTAGAGCCCATTACCCCCGGTACCCCACTCCCCCCACACTATAGCCCATTACCCCCAGTCCCCAGTCCCCCCCACACTATAGCCCATTACCCCCGGTCCCCACTCCCCCCACACTATAGCCCATTACCCCCAGTCCCCAGTCCCCCCACACTAGAGCCCATTACCCCCGGTCCACACTCCCCCCCACACTATAGCCCATTACCCCCGGTCCCCACTCCCCCCACACTATAGCTCATTACCCCCAGTCCCCAGTCCCCCCCACACTATAGCCCATTACCCCCGGTCCCCACTCCCCCCACACTAGAGCCCATTACCCACAGTCCCCACTCCCCCCACACTATAGCCCATTACCCCCGGTCCCCACTCCCCCCACACTATAGCCCATTACCCCCGGTCCCCACTCCCCCCACACTATAGCCCATTACCCCCGGTCCCCACTCCCCCCACACTAGAGCCCATTACCCCCGGTCCCCACTCCCCCCACACTATAGCCCATTACCCCCAGTCCCCAGTCCCCCCCCACACTATAGCCCATTACCCCCGGTCCCCACTCCCCCCCACACTATAGCCCATTACCCCCAGTCCCCAGTCCTCCCCCCACACTATAGCCCATTACCCCCAGTCCCCAGTCCCCCCCACACTATAGCCCATTACCCCCGGTCCCCACTCCCCCCCACACTATAGCCCATTACCCCCGGTCCCCACTCCCCCCCACACTATAGCCCATTACCCCCGGTCCCCACTCCCCCCACACTAGAGCCCATTACCCCCGGTCCCCACTCCCCCCACACTAGAGCCCATTACCCCCGGTCCCCACTCCCCCCACACTAGAGCCCATTACCCCCGGTCCCCACTCCCCCCACACTATAGCCCATTACCCCCGGTCCCCACTCCCCCCCACACTATAGCCCATTACCCCCGGTCCCCACTCCCCCCACACTATAGCCCATTACCCCCAGTCCCCACTCCCCCCCACACTATAGCCCATTACCCCCGGTCCCCACTCCCCCCACACTAGAGCCCATTACCCCCGGTCCCCACTCCCCCCACACTAGAGCCCATTACCCCCAGTCCCCACTCCCCCCCACACTAGAGCCCATTACCCCCAGTCCCCACTCCCCCCACACTATAGCCCATTACCCCCGGTCCCCACTCCCCCCACACTAGAGCCCATTACCCCCGGTCCCCACTCCCCCCACACTATAGCCCATTACCCACGGTCCCCACTCCCCCCACACTATAGCCCATTACCCCCGGTCCCCACTCCCCCCACACTATAGCCCATTACCCCCGGTCCCCACTCCCCCCACACTATAGCCCATTACCCCCGGTCCCCACTCCCCCCACACTATAGCCCATTACCCCCGGTCCCCACTCCCCCCACACTATAGCCCATTACCCCCGGTCCCCACTCCCCCCCACACTATAGCCCAATACCCCCGGTCCCCACTCCCCCCACACTAGAGCCCATTACCCCCGGTCCCCACTCCCCCCACACTATAGCCCATTACCCCCGGTCCCCACTCCCCCTCACACTACAGCCCATTACCCCCAGTCCCCCACTCCCCCCACACTATAGCCCATTACCCCCGGTCCCCACTCCCCCCACACTATAGCCCATTACCCCCGGTCCCCACTCCCCCTCACACTATAGCCCATTACCCCCAGTCCCCACTCCCCCCACACTATAGCCCATTACCCCCGGTCCCCACTCCCCCCACACTATTGCCCATTACCCCCGGTCCCCACTCCCCCCACACTAGAGCCCATTACCCCCGGTCCCCACTCCCCCCCACACTATAGCCCATTACCCCCGGTCCCCACTCCCCCCACACTATAGCCCATTACCCCCGGTCCCCACTCCCCCCACACTATAGCCCATTACCCCCGGTCCCCACTCCCCCCACACTAGAGCCCATACCCCCGGTCCCCACTCCCCCCACACTAGAGCCCATTACCCCCGGTACCCACTCCCCCCACACTAGAGCCCATTACCCCCGGTCCCCACTCCCCCCACACTATAGCCCATTACCCCCGGTCCCCACTCCCCCCCACACTAGAGCCCATTACCCCCGGTCCCCACTCCCCCCACACTAGAGCCCATTACCCCCGGTCCCCACTCCCCCCACACTATAGCCCATTACCCCCGGTCCCCACTCCCCCCACACTAGAGCCCATTACCCCCGGTCCCCACTCCCCCCACACTATAGACCTTTACCCCCGGTCCCCACTCCCCCCACACTATAGCCCATTACCCCCGGTCCCCACTCCCCCCACACTAGAGCCCATTACCCCCGGTCCCCACTCCCCCCACACTATAGACCTTTACCCCCGGTCCCCACTCCCCCCACACTATAGCCCATTACCCCCGGTCCCCACTCCCCCCACACTAGAGCCCATTACCCCCAGTCCCCACTCCCCCCACACTATAGACCTTTACCCCCGGTCCCCACTCCCCCCACACTATAGCCCATTACCCCCGGTCCCCACTCCCCCCACACTAGAGCCCATTACCCCCGGTCCCCACTCCCCCCACACTATAGCCCATTACCCCCGGTCCCCACTCCCCCCACACTATAGCCCATTACCCCCGGTCCCCACTCCCGCCACACTATAGCCCATTACCCCCGGTCCCCACTCCCCCCACACTAGAGCCCATTACCCCCGGTCCCCACTCCCCCCACACTATAGCCCATTACCCCCGGTCCCCACTCCCCCCACACTAGAGCCCATTACCCACGGTCCCCACTCCCCCCACACTATAGCCCATTACCCCCGGTCCCCACTCCCCCCCACACTAGAGCCCATTACCCCGGTCCCCACTCCCCCCACACTAGAGCCCATTACCCACGGTCCCCACTTCCCCCCACACTATAGCCCATTACCCCCGGTCCCCACTGCCCCCCACACTATAGCCCATTACCCTCGGTCCCCACTCCCCCCACACTAGAGCCCATTACCCCTGACCCCTGCGAGTATTTACCTGAGCTGTGTATCGCCTTCCTGTCGTACTGATACAGGAGATCGTAAACACCGCCTGTCTTCCAGAGGTGAAGTAATGAGTGCCGAAATCCTGGAATATGCGGCTGTATAGAGCGTAATTATACTCCACGGCAGACTGCTCACAGCTTGCAAGAAGGGCTCTGAGGCGTGAAGTTCGGTGTCCTTCATCGTAAACTCTGACACCGCAATTGTCTTGTGAACTCGGACATAAGCTGAGTCCTGAACAGAACCGAGAAAGAGCCATAAACTCCTGACACAGCAAATAGACATTGTCCATCACAGCCCACCATATATGTAACATACAGAGTAAAGCTCCCTCTACACTGTCCCACCAATCACTCCCAGGGCAGGTACAGCACGGGTTAGATACAGAGTAAAGCTCCCTCTACACTGTCCCATCAAACACTCCCAGGGCAGGTACAGCACGGGTTAGATACAGAGTAAAGCTCCCTCTACACTGTCCCATCAAAACACTCCCAGGGCAGGTACAGCACGGGGTTAGATACAGAGTAAAGCTCCCTCTACACTGTCCCATCAAACACTCCCAGGGCAGGTACAGCACGGGTTAGATACAGAGTAAAGCTCCTTCTACACTGTCCCATGAAACACTCCAGGGCAGGTACAGCACGGGTTAGATACAGAGTAAAGCTCCCTCTGCACTGTCCCATCAAACACTCCCAGGGCAGGTACAGCACGGGTTAGATACAGAGTAAAGCTCCCTCTACACTGTCCCATGCAAACATTCCCAGGGCAGGTACAGCACAGGTTAGATACAGAGTAAAGCTCCCTCTACACTGTCCCACCAATCACTCCCAGGGCAGGTACAGCACGGGTTAGATACAGAGTAAAGCTCCCTCTACACTGTCCCATCAAACACTCCAGGGCAGGTACAGCACAGGTTAGATACAGAGTAAAGCTCCCTCTACACTGTCCCATCAAACACTCCCAGGGCAAGTACAGCACGGGTTAGATACAGAGTAAAGCTCTCTCTACACTGTCCCATCAAACACTCTCAGGGCAGGTACAGCACAGGTTAGATAAAGAGTAAAGCTCCCTCTACACTGTCCCAGCAAACACTCCCAGGGCAGGTACAGCACGGGTTAGTTACAGAGTAAAGCTCCCTCTACACTGTCCCATCAAACACTCCCAGGGCAGGTACAGCACGGGTTAGATACAGAGTAAAGCTCCCTCTACACTGTCCCATCAAACACTCCCAGTGCAGGTCCAGCATGGGTTAGATACAGAGTAAAGCTCCCTCTACACTGTCCCATCAAACACTCCCAGGGCAGGTACAGCACGGGTTAGATACAGAGTAAAGCTCCCTCTACACTGTCCCATCATACACTCCCAGGGTAGGTACAGCACGGGTTAGATACAGAGTAAAGCTCCCTCTACACTGTCCCATCAAACACTCCCAGGGCAGGTACAGCACGGGTTAGATACAGAGTAAAGCTCCCTCTACACTGTCCCATCAAACACTCCCAGGGCAGGTACAGCACGGGTTAGATACAGAGTAAAGCTCCCTCTACACTGTCCCATCAAACACTGCCCAGGGCAAGGTACATTCACGGGTTAGATAAAGAGTAAAGCTCCCTCTGCACTGCCCCAGCAAACACTCCCAGGGCAGGTACAGCACGGGTTAGATACAGAGTAGACTCTGGTGTCTGATTGGCGGCCCCCCCCCCGGTTGTATCCTATGGTAACGATACCTTCTGTCTTGATGCCTTGATGACCTCCCTGAAGCTGGATTGCACCGTTGATTTTCTCGACTTGCTGCGACCAAAGAGGAATGGGATGTTGAAGGAGCTGCGGTGATCACCGTCCACCTTTGATGAGGTTGAAACGCTCTTGCTGTAGTCCGCGGCATCGGGATAGAACTCGTCGGTCACATCATCTTCCACATTGATCACCTGAGTGGAAAACAAATCTCTCAGTCAGGGTCTATCCCGGTTTATTGGAGAGTCGGGGACATCAGTTCCCACCCAGTCAGCTGTGGCTCAGTGGGCAGCACGCTCGCCTCTGAGTCAGAAGGTCCTGGGTTCAGAGTGCCACTCCAGAGTCTTGAGCACACAAATCTCGGCTGACATTCCAGTGCAGTGCTGAGGGAGTGCTGCACTGTTGGAGGTGCCGTCTTTCAGATGAGACGTTTAAACCGCCTGCTCTCTCAGGTGGATGTAAAAGATCCATGGGCGCTATTTTGAAGAAGAGCAGGGGAGTTCTCCCCGGTGTCCTGGGGCCAATATTTATTCCTCAATCAACATCACTAAAACAGATTATCTGGTCATTATCACATTGCTGCTTGTGGGAGCTTGCTGTGCGCATATTGTCTGCCGCGTTTCCCACATTACAACAGTGACTGCACTCCAAAAAGTACTTCATTGGCTGTAAAGTGCTTTGTGACATCCGGTGGTTGTGAAGGCGCTATAGAAATGCATGTCTTTTTTTTTCTTTCTAACCCCTTGGTCAGGGTCTATCCCGGTTTATTGGAGGGAAGGGAATAACAATTACTGGTAAAAGTGGAATGTGGGAATATTCCTTTCCTCCCCCGAGCCGCTCCGATACCGAGATCGAGACCGTGTACCTGGAAGGTGATGTTGTCCAAGTTGCTGGAGACGCGGTAAAGTTTTCCAATGATGGCCCTCGGAATGGTCCTGCAGCTGCCACCGTAGTACGTGTTGTTGAGGACTTCACCTCCCATCTCCCCGGACAGCATGTTGTACCTGCGGAGCAGAAAGGAGCCCGGTGACAGCCAGCGCCAACTCCCGCCCACCTGCGGGCTCGGCTGGGCTGAGGCAGGGGCCGGCTCAGGGCCCAACCTCCTGGAAATATCACCGTGGGTGCTGGTGATGTGGCACAGTCCGGTTATGGTAATGTCTGGAGTTATGCTTAATAGTCAGGGTAATGGTTACTGCTACTGTTATGGCTATGGATACAGTTATCACAAGTTCTGATGAAGGGTCACAGACCTGAAACGTTGACTCTCTCCTCTCTGCACAGATGCTGCCTGATCTGCTGATTATTTCCTGCATTTTCCGTTTTTTGTTACAGTTATGGCACTAGCTACCGTTGTGGGACCAATGGCTCCGGTCACTGTCACATTAACAAACCTCCCTCAGTACTGGACATGAGGCGATGACCAACGCTCTGTTTCACCGTCTAGTGTCCGTATCCCGCGAGGGTTCGGTGCCCAGTGACGGGTCCACCAGGCCCATACACCTCAGCCCAGGGTCTATCTGTTGTGTATGTAACCTGTTCCACCTTAAGAGAGCTTAAGCCTGTTCCACCTTAAGAGATGTACTACTTTCTCAGGCTGCTGTAGACGTAATACCGGGGTGAACACACCGGTATATTAGCACTGTGCAGTAATCTTGTATTCAGTATAGTCCCTACCTCCAACCAGTAAAGACCTGTTTGAGTTATATGTTAAGTCTTTGTGTTAATTGTTCAATACAATACACATACTTAACACTGGCGATGAGTCAGGGTTCTTACCCTGCGGCAGTTATTCCACGGCGGTTGAAGAGAGGTTTCAAACCTCACCACTCACCACCCCACTGGAAGCGACAGGCATTAGGACCCTGAAGCCTCCATCAGCTTGTGAACCGGAGTAGAAGACAGGACTGGGGAAGAGAGAGGTACAGGGCGATAGCGATCGGCAGATAAGGGCCGGGCCGCTTTGAAGTGAGGGGCGCAGCCGGGCCATCGATCGCATCCGCTGATAAGGCCGGGCCGCTTTCAAGTGCGAGGCGCAGCCGGGCCATCGATCGAAATCCCTGAGAAGGGCCGCACTCGGGCTGAAAGGCGCGGCGGCTGCAGAAGCTCAAGGTGCGAGAGCCGCGGTGCACAGCGCGGGCTATCGATCGCGGCGGAGATAAGGGCCGCACTCGGGGCTGAAGGGAGACGGCGTCGGGGAACGGGTGAAGACCGCCAAGCGCGGGAAAACCGCCATTTTGTGGCGGAGGACGACGGCAAGAGCGGGAAGCCGCCATCTTGGATAGCAGTAAAAAAAAAAAAATCTGAGAAATTGCAAATCTGATAAAGTACTACAATGCCTAAACACGGGAATATTAGCAACTTTGATAGTGACATCGAAGATTGGGCCATATATGTTGAACGAGTTAAAAATTATTGTAAGGCCAATAAAATTCGTGAGGCTGATAAAGCACTAACATTATTAAATTTAATGGTGCGAAGACATACGGGCAATTGAAACACCTGTTATCACCAGATGAACCGGCGGATAAGACGTTCGATGAGATTGTTACTGTCCTGAAAGATCATCTAAACCCCACGCCGCTGATGCTAGCGGAACGATTTAAATTTACGACAGAAGGCAGCTACAGCATGAAAGCAATGCTGAATATTTGCTGGAATTGCGTAAATTAGCGAAATATTGCCAGTTTCGAACGGGACTGACAGATACACTACGAGACAAATTTGTGTGTGGTTTATTTAAACAGGATACACAAAAGCGACTGCTCGAGGAGAATGAGCTGACGCTTGAGAAGGCGGTCACTATGGCAGCAGCACACGAAGCCGCAGTGAGAGGCACGGCAGTAATGCAGCTACGGTCACCGGAGCTCAGTGCACACAAATTGGGTGTGAGTTCTGTTAAATGTTATCGTTGTGGAAAGACAACGCATGATCAGAACCAGTGTTGGTTTAAAAACCAAGAATGCAGAACATGTGGTAGGCTTGGACATATAGCTAGAGTATGCAGGTCAGGGAAGAAGACCAGCAACAAGAAGACACCGCAAGGGAAATACGCAAAGGTACACAAGGTGACCGAACAGGAGTCCGATTCAGACGCAAGCAGTATTGAACTGGCTAGCTTAAGGGTACTCAACGTTGGTAAGGGTGCAGACCTCCAGATAATTTGGGTTACTCTTCAGATAGAAGGAGTCCAAGTAAAAATGGAATTGGACACTGGATCGGCATTGTCGGTCATGAATAAGAAAGATTACAGAAGGTTATTCCAACATATTCCCCTACAGGATACGGAGATTATATTGACAACCTACACGGGGCAGAGAGTGTACCCCATCGGGACAATAAAGGTTGCAGTGGCCAACAAGGGCGAAGGAAGTCAAATAATGGACTTATATGTGCTACCGGAGGGAGGTCCACCACTACTAGGCCGGGAGTGGTTTAGAAACATAAATATGGACTGGCATTCGCTAAAAGCCATAAAGAGTGAGAACTCGGTGCAGATAATCAGCCCAGACTCTAGAACTGATGATGGTAAGACCAACCCATGTGCAAAAGACAAAGTTTCAGCACAGAATTCCACTGAGCAACAACAACATAGTTTAACAGAGAATTCTGAGTCTGTCAAGTCTACTGATATGCACATTTTTGAGGGACACTGGGCTCGAACTCAACTCCATTTCAAACTACAACAGCAATTAGAACAAATGATTCGCCGTTTTGAGCAAGAGATGAATGAAATAAAAAAGTTCTTTGTTACAGAGTGGGAGAATCTGGAAAGGCAACAGAAGCAACTGATGGAGAAAATGGAGCAGGAGCACACCAACCATCTGCGCGAGGAGGCCGAACGAATCAAAGCTGATTCAGGTTCTGAAGGTGCGTGCCATAATCTGGTGTCAGAAGAGTTAACGGTCAGCCAACTCCTTCATATGCTGAGGGACAAGACTCTGAAATGGGAAAAACTTGAACACGAGCTGCGATCTTCAAAGGAAAAGGGTTCGGAGCTCTCAAAAGTCATTGAGATGGCTGATGTGACGACACAGACTGAAACGACTGCAACAGAGCAGCCATTGGATGCCAAAAGTACGCTGACTCACGTCAATGTAGAACAACAGACCGCTGAAACAGCTGCTCCGGTAGAGGGACTGCATAGTCCGAGCAATCAATCTCCAAAGGAAGTTGAAGTATTAAAATCACAAATGAGGTCACTAGTAAACGACTTGCTGAAAGCCCAGAAAAAGCTGGATGCAGAGGTACACATGAAGAAGTCTCTTCAGGAAAGATGTCTGGATTTGGAACAAGAGCTGGCTAACGTCCAGCTGGGTATGGAGGAAATAGACGACCCTCTCGCTGGCCTAGCTCAGGACGACACCGAATATTACCATGACCTGTCGGACGACTCCGAATATTACGATGTCCTGTCCTGTCCAGCTTGTAACTTCGACCCCCAAAGTGCAGAAATCATGGAGGAGCACCAAAAGTCTACGGAACATCGGAAGAAGGTGGCTCTACTACGGGAAGTAAGAGAGATAGAGAAGGAACAGCAGTCGGATAGCGTCCAGTTGGGTAAGGAAGAAGTAGAAGGGCCTCTCGACCTGTTGAGTGATATTGAATACTACGAGGATGTGGTATGCCCAAATTGTGATGGAAACTCCCAAAGTGCTGAAATCCGGAGGAAGCACTTAAGGTCTAAAGAACATAGAGAGTTGGTAGCATTACAGCTGTCCGCCGAGAAGATGGGAACGACAAGAGTTGTAAAAAGGCAGAAAAGAAAAAGAAGAGGCCGAAAATAATAATTGTTTAAAATATTGTTACTTCTACTACCTCCGGCCGAACACTACGAAAAGATGCTGTCTGGAACGAATTAAGATCAGAGACTGAATTTACGAACTGTTCCCACAGAGACTGAACCTGTAAACTGTTCCCACTAAGAGTATGTTGCAACTGTTCGTAGAGATTGAATCTGTGATCTGTTTTCCGCAGAGACTGAATCTGTGATATGTTACGTTAAACATGAAGTTATATATGTATATATGTTATTACGTTATGTTAAATGGGGGGGATGACTATAAAGCTAAGAAGGGAGGAGTGTTGTGTATGTAACCTGTTCCACCTTAAGAGAGCTTAAGCCTGTTCCACCTTAAGAGATGTACTACTTTCTCAGGCTGCTGTAGACGTAATACCGGGGGTGAACACACCGGTATATAAGCACTGTGCAGTAATCTTGTATTCAGTATAGTCCCTACCTCCAACCAGTAAAGACCTGTTTGAGTTATACGTTTAAGTCTTTGTGTTAATTGTTCAATACAATACACATACTTAACACTATCCATCAGCCCACCAGCACCCGCCCACCCAACCCCACCCCTCTCTGTCCCTCTCACCCCCACCCTCCCTCTCACCCCCACCCTCCCTCTCATCCCCACCCTCCCTCTCACCCTACCCTCCCTCACCCGCACCCTCCCTCTCACCCCCACCCTCCCTCTCACCCCCACCCTCCCCTCTCACCCCCACCCTCCCACCCAACCCCACCCCTCTCTGTCCC